>NC_056465.1:27004-278494 GCF_008729295.1 Plectropomus leopardus | reverse complement strand
ATATATATGGTGGATTTCTTGGTCATATAGTTGTTAAAAGTTAAAAAACGAAATTACATTGGTCCTTGATCCTGCTACATCTTTGAGTTGAAAGTTGACTTGATTAGAATCAGCAGCTACTGTGAAGATTCCATCAGGTTGCCTGGGGATGTTGCTGCTGATGGCATCGTACAATTCCTGCAGTGCATTTTTTTAACTTACATCAGAGTTCTTANCTTAAAAGGTATATATATATATGGTGGATTTCTTGGTCATATAGTTGTTAAAAGTTAAAAAACGAAATTACATTGGTCCTTGATCCTGCTACATCTTTGAGTTGAAAGTTGACTTGATTAGAATCAGCAGCTACTGTGAAGATTCCATCAGGTTGCCTGGGGATGTTGCTGCTGATGGCATCGTACAATTCCTGCAGTGCATTTTTTTAACTTACATCAGAGTTCTTATGGCTCCCAACAATGTCAGTCCATCCACTGCAACAGCTTGATCCGGGATGTTGGGGGTTAATCATGACTGTAAAGATGTGAGCAGGGTAGTCCCAGATCCTCCACTGCGGAGTGAGCCAAAATCACCTTTCATCCACTTCACTCTCCTGCATCAGACATTAGACAGAAGAAGGCTTAGTAGAGGAACAGCTACTGGTCCTCTACTAAGCCTTCTTCCTCTTGTGTATATACATGCACACATACATGCAATGATTATTATCAACAAAACTTAATACATAGGCACATCCTGTTAAGAAGAAACAGAAATGTTGCCCATTGTTAATCCCTTTTTATGCAGTAAAGAAGGTGCCGAAGTAAAACAATCTTCAGGGGATTATCATTGCTTCTATAACTAATATTATGGCCCAGGCCTCTCATCTGCTGCCAACCAAAAGTTCTGACATGTTAACCACTTTAACTCATTGAGTGCCTGCCCTATTATATAATGGAAAGTGGCTTGTGCCAGCTTTTCTGGCCATTTTGAGTCATCTTTAAAGACCCACAGAATATTTTGTACAAAGACTCTGAAAACACTGAATAGCTCAAATGAAAGAAGAAACTCTCTTTTTGGTCAGTGTTTTATTGCACCTTGTTCCATTCTTGATTTATCTGAAGTTGAATAGAGGCTAGTTTCATCAAAAAGACCACTTTTTTTTGTAGAAAGCTGTGAAAATTGCATTTTTGTGAAAGGGAGTCTGTCAAGCAAAACAATGATTTAAATGTTATAATTTTGCCTTCAATGACATAAAAGACATCTGAAAATTCTATTACAAATGTTATTTTATTGTAAAATAAATATGCAAAGTACAGCACAATGCAAAAAATCATGGCCCCAGTTCAGAGAGAGAAAACCCACAAAATAGAACCGAGGTCCTATTCCATTATTCCTACCTGTAGTATTCGGCTACTCCACTTCATGCTTTGAGCTACTGTATTTTGTACGACAACTACAATTCCCAGCAGCCCCACAAGTACACACAGGGAGCATGAGAGCGCCCTCTTGTGCCAGCTGCCGAAAACACACTTTGACGTATATATAGGTTACGTCAATGGCAGTCAAGCGTTGGCTTTTGAATGACGTATATATACGTCAGTGGCACTCGAGTTAATTTATGCGAAAAACAAAAAGGAGGATCAGGAGAAAATGAGGTGGACTATTTTTACTTAAAAGGAAAGTGACCGTATTATAGATGACAACAATAGGATAACAGTATATATGATAATGTTAATGTGGGCTAAGTGATCATTTGCCCTGTATATCATTCACCGTTACACTTTTACTGTCAATGTGTGCCCAAGGTCCTCTGAATTTTCCCCTCTTTCCTCGCCTGCTTCACCAGCGGCCACCGTCTGTTCCTCGCGACCCTTGCCTCTTGGGTTAGGTATTCAAAGATTTTGATCTTTTTCTCTTTGAGGAAGGTTGAAAACCTGGCGTCGCTATAGATCTTGTCTCGGTGGGAGCGTGACACGAATTGCACGATGATGCGGCAACTGGAGTAAGCATGGAGAAGGCCAGCTGGTCAGCGATGTCTGGGGAAATTTGGCTAATCATGTTGATGATTTTCTTGATGTTTTCACCAGATCATTCAGGAATATCAGCCACTTGAAGGTTGCATTATAAGCATCCAAAATGTTGTATGTGTTGCGGAGCATGGCATTTTCTTTTTCAAGAGTTTTAACTCTGTCTTGAAGAGAGTCTACCTGGAAGGTTACATCCTCCACTTGTTTACCAAGGAACTCAAGCAAGTCACTGACAGTTGTTATTGTCCTTAACAGTTGTTTCTAAAGAGTGCAGGCATCTCAGAGATTCTTCCTGCATTTTTTCGATTCTCTCCATCACAATCAACAACACAGAATTTGAAACAGGTTGTTCATTAATCTCATTGCTGGCCAATTACTTTGAGGGCCTGCGATTTTTTGCGTCCTCGACCAGGGGCATTTCTAGACACTCTGGGGGCCCCAGGCAAGAAGCACATTGGAGGGGTTCCATCATATTGTCATGATATGGACCAATGTCAGCCGTCTCTTGGGCCCCCCTTCCAGTTCGGGGCCCTAGGCCTACCTTGCCTACCCTGTGTTTTTTTTTTGCATAAGAATGCATCCTGGCGTGAATGTCTTTGCTCATTTCCAAAAACAAAAAACTGAGTAGATAAATAATGATAAAGAAAAATACAAGATTTGTGAGAGAAAAATGAGAGGGAGCAGTAGTTTTCCCATTTTTTCAAGCAGTCTTTTCAGTTTTTCTATTTTCTATTTCTCAGCAGTGAGGACAAAGTTTGGTTGGGCAAGGGACAGGACAGCAATTGAACAAAAAAAAAAACAATGATTCCTCTCCTTTTGTGGCCCCAAATTATTTGTAGATTTAGTAGCTAACTACACAAAATTAAATAAATAAATAAATAGCTTGATTACATTTTGTTAATTACTCCCCAACACTGCATTTAAATATGTGAAGCAATATTAAAACAATACAAAGTAAATAAATAAATTACATCTGTATCAATAACTTGGAGAATTGTTGGTCTATATAAGAAAACCAGACATTCATTGACAATAAATAGACTCATACTGCCATCTACTGGTAGAAAGGATAAACATCAGCTTGACTATTCATTGCATTTACTCAAGCAACGGGGACATTAAGGTGGAAACCGAATTAAATATCAGTCCTAATAGCAATGATGATGCACACACAATAATTACTCAGGTTAAGTAGTTGTCTCCCATAAATGAATGATGTACCGATCACTAGAAATATTGTCATAGTAAATCCATAATTACCTTTCCACTGCCTGGAAAATGTAATGAATCTTGTTCCTCTGTCTAATCAATGTAGATAACCAATAACTACATTTTCACTGACAGGAAATTTTGTGTGCATTGCTCCTTTAAAACTTTTGAATAGTTTCAGCAGAGATAAGGGCATACTGAATAGAATAAGGTCATTATCACGAAATGTCACTCTTGTTACCTTAATAAAGTCTCCACATCATTTCAAAATAAAGGTGATAAAAGAAATGCTCTTTTCAAATTGCTATGCTGGTAAATTATAGGCAGGTTTATTTTATTGCTTGTTCTGAGGATGCATTCCTACTGTATATGAAATCCAGAGGGATTGCTCTACTGCCACCAGAAGTAAAAACCCGCCTGTAATTTCTTTTACAGGCTGTCGCCTTTTTTTAAAAGGGTTTTTACTTCCGGTGGCAGGAGCACGATTGTGTAGATGTCTATAGGGTGGTGAAGTAATGAGTCCTAAAACACAGAAGTCCATTAGCCATTTAGCACTCCCTCGTCCCCCCCGACTTTTGGTTCCCTTGTCCAAAAGTCTATGGGTTTTTGAATAGGTTTTCGGTAAAATGCCCTAAATAAGGTCTGTGGTAAACACAGGCTAAAGATGTTTGTTTCACGTTTTGTTTTGCAACATAAAATTTGCGGTTGTTAAGAAGTGGCTAAATGGGACTACAGTGTTTGTCGGGGACGTTAGACGTCATCACAGTGGACACAGAAACTCATTCAACCCACTTGTCCCCCATTACAGCTTTACAGAGTCACACTCGATCTTGTAGATTTATCTGTTTATGATATTTTTCAATTATGTTTAATGTGTTTTTACAGTGTTTGTAGTGGTGACGTTTAATACGTGCGACCGCGATGTAGTTCGTGTATAGCCTAACAATAGCTTTTTGCATCAAAACACACAAAAGTGGTGTTCATCTGTGAACATTATCACGCTGAACAAACCGTGTAATTCTCAAAAACTTTGTTCTCTGTTCTCTGTTCATCACAGAGCTTATTTGGCGATAACCAAAAATCCCATAAGGTTTTTGACGAGGGAACCAGTGCGATGCTTAGGTCCTGGTTGGCTTACAAAAATACGTCATCCCTTTACCACTCTATAGGCCCACTGCAGGGGAGCATCTTACACACAAAGGATAAAGTTTGTTCAGCACTGGGCTGACACAAGTACATGAGGTTTGTCAGTGTTGCATTTCATGCAGTGTGTAATATGGCGCTACCTTATGTCTTTTTGGTGGGTTTTCTAAATTGAAATTAGCCTTTCTGTGCTAGCTTAATGCTATATAAACATTAGCTTGATGCACTGAGACTCAGTCATGCAAATAAATAGTTAACTGAAATTAAGTTTGTTAATACTAATTTTTCACAATATATGTACCCCAATACTAGCAGTCTCTTTCACTTTCTTCTCTGACAGCAAGATGATCCAAGAGAAAATGAACTAAGATGCTGTTCTTAATGAAAATGTTAAACCTTATGCCCCAGTGTTGTGTCAGTATTTTCCCCGTGGTATGAAACATCAATATCTTTCAAGGTATTGTATTGAAGTTAGAAATTCCAGTGTCATGACGACACTGCAGCAAAATGTCAGATCCTCTTTGTTTTATAACAAGTTAGTTTGCTGGAAGTTGATGTAGTTGTTCAAGTATCATACGTAATAGTAATGAATTACACATATATATCTTTTATGAATATTACTTGAAAAACTGCATCTACATAACGCGAGAAGAAGTTTGTCAGGGCTAGTGACTGGACCCAAATGCAACACACAGGCTTGACACAGTCTTTCAGAGACTTTATTCACAGAAGCAAGATAGTTCACACAACAACACATCACAACAATGTCCAAACGGAAGAAAGTCCACTTCGGTGACCCACCGAGTCGAACCTCAGAACGGGCCTAACCGATGACATGGTTCGGGCAGGGGACCCAGCTGGTGAGTCGAGCAGCACAGATGAATTCACTTCCGTAATGGCGGAACTCTCTGGAGAGCAGGCTCGCTGAGTACCTTTTCTCCTCAGGGAGCAGGGAGGTGGAAGGCACAGATCAAACCCGGTGTTGAGAATCAGAAGGCGGGGCGGGCAGGCAGGAACAGAATGCTGGAAAGTTTCTCATCGGGAAGAACAATCTGGCACTGAGAGTGAGAAACAGGGCAGGTTATATAGGCGGAAAAAGGAAATGAGCAATAGGTGGAGGTGGTTACTGCTGACGAGGGTGCAGCCAGGCAGAGGGAGAGAGAAGCACTGCAGGTGGAAGAAATCAGGCTGATTAGGAGAGAGGTGTGTGAGGAGAGGCTGCAGAGGAGCAGATGTGACAAAGTTATTTAATTTATTCACAAAAGCTCAACATATTAAAAAATAATTTGCATTAAATTACATAATTTAAACTAGATTGATTTTTTTTGAGAGAGAGTTCTAAGTGCTGTAAAATAAATGTATAATGTTCTTTTAAACAGTCAAATCCTGTGCTCAAAGGCTTTAAAGCACTTAAAGCTGTGTGTTGAAGTGTCAGTGCCATAGTATGGTCCAATCATTTTGCTTTTTTGTTTTTCAGTGCACTGATGGTTTTCATGGAGGTTCAGAATTAAACAGTTAAGGACAGCTTTTTATTTTGTTTTCTTGTGAAATTCAGTGGTGGCAACTATACAAGAGAATTTTATTTATAATTGGTAATTAAGTACTGGTAATCAAGTTGACAATTTCATTGGTTTGGCAGGCTCAGTTGGGGTGAATTTCCCTGATATTTACAAAATCTATACTGATGATGTGGAGACTATGGAGACCTTATTCTATTCACTATGGCCTTATCTCTGCTAAAACTATCCAAAAGTTTCAAAGAAACAATGCACACTAAATCTTCCTGTCAGTGAAAAGGTAATTATACAAGGTACAAGGAAACTTTTTTTTTCTTACATAGTTTAAGAAGAAATTAAATTTTGAGGTGATCCTAAATCCTGCTACATCTTTTGGCGGAGCTGAGTAGTCTCACAGCCTGGGGAAAGAAGAATTACAGGTTATCAACATTGATATTTCAAAGGAACAAGGTTTACTACATTTTCCAGGCAGTGGAAAGGTAATTATTAATTAATTTTTAATTATTAATTATTAACTACAGTGATATTCCAATGGTTGGCACATCATTCATTTATGGGGAACAACTATTGCAGCTGCTGCACCCTTCCTGCTTGTTAAAAGTTAAGATGATGGATTAAATCTTAATGTACATATCACTTAATAGTAAAAATGACAATAAATAACCGATAACAAAAATGTGGGATTATTTATTTTTCATAAATTAGCTCATATCGATGAATGAATAGATGTTTTAAAATACATTACATATATATTTTTAAATAAATAATTTTGTCATCATGAATCCAAATATCCTTAATTTCTGAAGTATCTCCTGAAAACAGTGTGTGGAAAAACACCAGAGATTCCATGAACATTACCAGCAAGGTGCATTTAAAGCTGATTGTATCATTAGAAAATGAATAAGAAAAGCTGATTAGCTTTAAAAGTTGTCCACTGGAATGGATGGAGGATTTGAACAGGTTAAAAAAGACATGTGCTCCATTGAAAACATGACTTTTTTTGTGAGGGGTTTTGTGAGGGGTCTTTTAAATATTGACAGTATGACGTTTTTTTCAGGCATTTGTATGTTTCTTTTTTTTTGTATTTTTTTAGTTGTCGTCATCATGGATCATGTGTAAAATTAGGTTATTATTGATGTGTGATTCATGCATGAGGCTGATTCATCACAAATTAAATCAATCAATCACTGCAGTGCAATACAATACTGTCAGCTCCTTCTCTTGTGCACTGCAATTTAGTCCCTTTTTGTCTTGTAGCATCCAATGATGTAATATTTCCTGAAAATGTAATAATGTAATAATGTAATAATGTCTCAAAATGTAATAAAATTTGCACTTTACTTGATTGAATATTTAATTAAGCCCAATAAGGCGATAATCTGACCAATAATGAAATAAAATGTCCTGACTGATATTGATGTTTTTAACATAATACCTTATCATATTATTGGAATTTATTTCACAGCGCACAATAATGCAAAATTTGCCTTATCAGAAAAGACTGTTAAATCACCAGAGGTGTAAAAAGCATCAAGAAAAAAAAATTCCTAGATTCATGTTTTTCAGCTTTTTGGGTCAGGCCCCCCTTTACAACTAGAAAATCCTTAATAATTTCCCATTGACAGCGATTTTAGGTACCCACTGTTGCAAATTTCAAATTCTACTTAAAGAGTTTACATTTCCAAAACATGAAATCAGTGTCAAATGTCAGTGTCATGTTAGTCCACTGAAAACACTAAGAGAAAGTATGCCTGCACACTTTACATTACTGAGGGAAAAAGCACTCTTTTTTTTCATTACATTTAACTATATCATCAGTTAAGAAAAAGTATCATTTCATTTCTGGTAAAAATATTTTTATAATGTCAGTCAGGATATTTTATTACATAATTAGTCAAGATACTGCATTACCGGGTTTCATTACACTTTCAATAATGTTAAGAGCAAGTCTGATTAAATTTACGGGCCATCTATTCATCCATTTTTGTCCGCTTATCCAAGGCCAGGTCACGGGTACAACAGCCGAAGCAGAGCACTCCAGGCGTCCCTCTACCCAACAACACTTTCTAGTTCCTCCTGGCCAGACGAGATATGTAATCCCTCCAGCTTGTTCTGGGTCTGCCTCGGGGCCTCCTACCAGTAGGACGTGCCCAGAACACTTCCAACAGGAGGCACCCAGGAGGTATCCTAAACAGATGCCTGAACCACCTCAACTGGCCCGTTTTGACGTGAAGGAGCCCAACCACCCGGAGGAAGCATCTCAGCCACTAGTATCTGCGCTCTCATTCTTTCTGTCAAGGTTAGGGTTAGGGTTAGCTAATGACCATAGGTGAGGATTGGAACATAGATGGACTGGTAAACCACCAAACCATCTGTCCATCTCACACTCCATTCTACCCTCACTTGTGAACAAGACCCCAAGATACTTGAACTTCGCTTGGGGCAGTAACTCATTCCCCACCCAGAGGGAACAGTCCACCGTTTTACGGCAGAGAACCATGGCCTCAGATTTGAACGTGCCAACTCTCATTCCGATCGCTTCACACTCGGCTGCAAACCACCCCAGTGTGTACTGTAGGTCATGGTGTGATGGAGCCAACAGAACCATATCATCTGCAAAAAGCAGAGATGCAATTCTTATGTCCCCAAACCGGACCATGTTACCAGGTGGAGCTTTGATGTGGTCATCAACATCATAAGATGTTCTGACCTAAAGCAAGTGAGTGTACATGCCTGCAACTGAATGTTTCTTTGTATCCAAAGCTCAGAGGTAGAGTAGGTTGGTGGTTTGATCCCTGGCTCCTCCAGGCATCATCTCGAGGTATCGTTGGGCAAAATACTGAATCTCAAATTGCACCCAATGTGGCATCATGTGAGAACACGGTCTGATTATATGTGCATGAAATGCTCCAAAGACAGCATCAGTTAATAGTTTCTAGTACAGTAACAGCATCTCCAGAGCATTAACAGCTAACTGCGAGGGATACCTAAAACCAACACAATTCAGACAGAGCAGCACCATGTGACGAGTTCAGAGTGAGAATGTGCTGGAGCAGCTGTGGCTCAGGTAGAGCAGGTTGACCACTAATTGGAAGGGTAGTTCCATTCCTCCTCCAACCAGAAGCTGAAGTACTCGGTTGGGCAAGATATGGAGGGACCCCAAACTGCATCTGAAGGCTGTTGGAGTTCCGTGTGAGAGTGCATGTGAATAGTGGTCTGAGTAGCAGGCGGATCTTGCAAGTCCATTTACAGTCAGACGTTGCTCGGTACCGATGGGGAACCAGGAGGATCGTGGGGGATGCGGAGATGTCTATCGCGAAGCAGATCAGGGACGCCAAAATTAGCTTGGTCGAGGACAGAAAGCAGGGTATGAGTTTACCGGTTTCCATTAAACCAGGATCAGGCGAAGAGAGCAGGTCGGGGACAGGCAGGGTCGGCTTTCGGAGATCTGGCAAACAGTGACTTTTTTTCTTTTTTAATTTTTTTAGAACAATCTGGGAGGTGGGTGTGATTGTGGCAGGTTATATACTACAAAGTTATTTTGTGTAATGCAGCTGGAGGTGAGTAAGCAAAAGTGGGCGTGGTCAGATAGTCTGACTGAGGAAGAATGAATAAAAAATAATGAGGATTATTATTATTATTAATGTTATTATTACAGTAACACATCTTTATTTATAAGCGCTTTGCAGGAAACTAAAAGGTCACTGACAGCAGCACCATGTGACGAGTTCAGAGTGAAATGTGCTGGAGCAGCTGTGGCTCAGGTAGAGCAGGTTGACCACTAATTGGAAGGTTTGTGTTCCATTCCTCCTCCAGTCAGCATCCCTGAAGTATCCTTGGGCAAGATCCTGGACCCCAAACTGTGTAAATGTGTTTTGCATCCTCCCCCCTCTAAATGAGCCAAATCCCTGCATGAAGGCTGTTACATCGGTGTGTGAGTGCATGTGAATAGTTACTGAGTAGCAGGTGGCATCTTGCACAGTCCATTTACAGTCAGTGTTCTCACACACTCAAACCTGAGTGGTGAATGATTGAGCTATCGCACTAGCTTGGCTAAAATTACTTTGGAAAAAAGAGGAAAGAGCAGTTATTATAATGAGATATGTACAGTCCGGTTTCCGGATCAGCCATAAAAATCAAATATGTCAGAACAAATATTTGGTGCACAAACAATGACTTTTTTTGTGTTTTATTTTTTAGAGTCTGGGAGGTGGGAGTAAATTTGTGTTATTATTACAAAGCACTTTGTGGAACAGTTAATCTATTAATCTAAAAGTGCAAAACAGATATAGTCTGACTGAATGTTAGCTAATAATAATAATAATAATAATATTAATAATTATTATTATTATTATTTTATTATTATTAGTTATTATTATTATTATTATTATTATACATTTTATTTATAGAGCGCTTTTCAGGAAACTCAAAGACATCCCAGCTTTGATTGCCATGTACTGTTGTTGTGCAAACATAACCACGTGTAGTGTAATCCTACAATGTGCTTGTGTTGACATCATGGTAGTGGCATCCCTGATAGTAAGAGCAGACACAGAAGAGAAGAGCGTTTTTGAAAATCATACCACAATGTGCAATTGCATCCTTGTCAAATGGAGATGCGATGGAATACAAAGTGGCGTGGTGTTATCTGATGCATGTATCCATGCACAGTAAAACAGCATTTCAGTATGAGAAGACTGCATGTCATAGTCAGTGAAGAGCAAACACCATTTGAAAAGTATTAGCCAGTCTTGATGTTACGAGGCAGCTGTGTAGACAGAGCAGAGCACGGATCAGCCACTCAAAAATCAAATATGGGATACATGTTTTGTTGTCTGAATAATTTTTCTATAGAGCTGAAGGTCTTAAACTGTAAATATGATTTTAAATTTCTTTTCCAAGGGATTTTGGTCCTCTCTCTTATTAAGCTTCGTGTTAAGCACAACCAGCTGTTCTCCGGTCGCAGAAATGAAATGCAGCTCTGCATGGATGGGATATATTCTAGTGGTGCATATTCATCAATAAAAGAAATTTCAGAATTTATATTTGTCATTCCTGATTGAACATTACATTTGTATTTTTTTTTAGTATGATGGTATTTATAGTTGAATAACCATGGCGCATCTACTGACGCAACCACGTTCAGGAAATTACCGTGTAGTGTCCGAATTCTCCTCCCGTCGTCGTTCCCTACATCGTGTATATGATGTAGTTTAACTACATCATATACACGATGTAGTGGATAGGGAGTGAGTGAATGAGTGGATGATTTCGAACACAGCCAATGAGCCAGCATGAACAATATCAGAACCCTGAGACCGAATCCAGCTATCATTCCTTTTTTTAATTCACACCTGCTTTTTCTACACACACACCAACATGTGTTCTGTGAAAACGTCATCAAAAGATGTTAATGTTGCATTCTGGATCTTGCTTATACTTATTTGGGTTGTACACAAATCATTTGTGGTGTACACACAGTAATAAAACGTCATTTTTTGTTATCTCAAGCCACTAATTCTGATAATGAGTTTTTTCAAAACCTTTTGTATTGAAATTTTTTGAGCAACAAAAACTGCTGAGTTTTCCTAAGTGTATACATAATGTAGCCAGTGCTTTAGGCTGTGTATGTCTGTGTATGTGCATTTCATTTGATTGTACAGTATAATGGTACATTTGTTTCTGTTTACCTATTTTGTTGGAGACCAATAACAAGTAAAAATCCTCTGTGCAACATTTGCTCTAGTATCCATCATCAAAATATTATGAGAACTGTTTTTACTGATTCACGTCACAATACAATACAGTTATAAAATAGTGAAATGACCAATTACTTTGTTTTAAACGTCTATTGAATTGTGAGGGAGTATTTTTGGGTTACTGGGATTGCATCTAGATCATGCCCATTATTGCATTGACACACTCTCCTCATAAACTGTACGTGTTTATGAGGAGAGTGTGTCAACAGTGTAACACACTCTCATATGTCTCATATTACTACAGAAAATGAATTTACTCACATATGCATGCACATACATGTACACACACATATATATATTTATATATATATACAGTGGCATGCTGTAGTGGCATAATGGCTTTCTCTAAATGAACTCACAAGCAAACGTGTACACACACATCCTGTCATGCCTCTGAGGTTCATGCACGTCCTCGTCTGTTCCAGCTATTACACCTTGGTGTTAATTTCTTCAAGTTTTTTGACAAGCCTCCAAGCTAAGGCCTGTTCTTTGTGTAAGTGCTTTTTCTGAACTTCTCCCTATCTCTGCAGATTCGTCAGGGAGCAAATTACCTGTCTGCACAAAAAAAGCGCAGTCCTACACATTTTGCTGTGCTTGGTGTACAGATCTGCTTTTGAAGACAGGCTATGTTTTTTTTCCCTCACCCTGCAGCAGTCCTGGCATACAAATCACCATAAAATTGAATTTAAAAACTGCACATGTACTCCAGGAGCTCTTATCAGCATCTGCACAAACTGCATACAAATCAGCCAGGATCACACACCACAGCAAAGGTCTCAATGTATAAGGCTGGCTAATTGCTAATTGGGTCGCGAGGTCTAAAGCAGGCTCAGCTAACAAGAATTAAAATGCAGGGGTGTCCACACCCGTGAAGTGTCTCCGGCTTCCAGGTGACATGCCTCCGAGCAGAAACACACTGACAAACGCCACTGCCACACCAGGACTTTGAGTGGCTGCTCTCTGCTCTGCTCTGTCTCCCTACACAGCTGCCTCGTAACATCACAGACTTTTCATATGGTGTTTGCTCTTCACTGACTATGACATGCAGTCATCATACTGAAAAGCGCTCTCTATAAATAAAATGTATTATTATTATTATTATTTTTTTTTATTATTATTATTATTATTATCAATCAGACTTTATCTGTATTGCAATTTTCAAGAGATTAACAGTTACACAAAGTGTTTTGTATTATAACACCAAGATCTATTCCCACCCCCCAAAAACACACACACACACACACATACAAGCATGTAAATAAAAACACAAAAAATTGACTCATTAAAACTGGGAACTGAGGAAACACTATGAGGCAGGATAAAACCAATAGATAAAAGATGAAAAGTTAATAAATAAGGAAGCAGATAAAAAGATAATAACAATAAAAAATAAATAAATTAGCAGCTGAGTAATTGGGGAAATGATAAATCTAATCTAATAAATCTAATTAAAAGCCAAACTAAAAGGTAGGTCTTGAGTTTGCTTTTAAAAAATATCAACCGCTCTGCTGCCCCCAGGTTTGCAGGCAGGCTGTTCCACAAACGTGGAGCATAGTGATAAAAAGATGCTTCAGTGTAAGTCTGTTCTTGACTTTAGAGACTATTAACAGGCCACTGCTAGAAGACCTGAGGGTATGAGAGGGCTCATAAGATCTCATAAGAGAAGAAAGCAAATCTGATGAATAACTGGGACTGAGACCGTTAAGAGTTTTAAAAACTAATAAAAGGATCTTAAAATCCATTCTGAAACACACTGGGAGCCAATGCAGAGAACTTAAAATTGGTGAACAAATGCACAACTAGCATGGCATAGCAAAAAACATCACATTCAAACACAAAGGAAACACCAGACTCCCACATCAAAGTGTGGGTTTGTACACCCCTTTCTTTGCCCCTCCCACCCACGCAAGTGCCGTTGTGCTTGTTATATTATGTCATTACCCATAGCATTTGAACCTGACGCCATCCTGTCATATTTCAGAGGCACATGACAGGTTCCATCTGGTCACTTTCTCAAGTAATGCTGCCAGGCGTCGTTTGGGCAGACGTGGCAGGTACTGTCCAGCCATGTTCTCACCTGATGCTTGTCTTGTCCAGCGGTGTTTGATGCAAACGCGAAAGGTTTGTTTTTGCATCATGCTCCTACACCAAAAGTTCTGAGAAATCAGTGCCATTTTACAAGTTGGTAACAGACTGAATTTTCCCAACACACAGGCATCTATTCCTACATAGCATTTCCATATTTACATTTGTCAGCTGAAAAACTGCATTTTGCGTAATTGCTTTTACACATGCACAGATTATGAGACAATAGCCACCTGAGCACAGTTATGTAAAAATGCCCTCACCTCCTCCACCCTTATGCAGAGCGCCAATAGAATGTCCAGCTGAACGAACCAATCTGTGCAGGACCTTGTGGTCCTCTTCAGTACTGTTTACATGTGATTTTTCCAGTCAGTGGCAGTGAGTTTCCCAGTCAGGATGCTCTCGATGGTGCAGAAGTAGGAATTCCTCTGTATTTGAGTAGATACCTTGAATTTCCACAATTCACTTCACCGAGATCACTGATGCTCTGCAGATGGGAACCGGTGATGTTCTGGGCAGTTTTATTCACCCACTGTAGAGCTTTGAAATATTTTATAATATCTCAAATAAGAATGAAGTCAGTTTAAAGCTGTACCAGATATGAGTAGTCTCAGTACTTGTCATGAACAGTCGCTGTTATTGGAAAGATGAGGACTACGTCGACTCACTTCGGCGTTTATCTGGCCATTTATTGGCGGGTAACAGCTAACGGTACACCTGCGTTATTCCTGTGTAAACACACTGATGACGTCAACGGCGCGACTACGGCAACCCGTTTGTCGCGTATCATCACAGTACTAGAATTGTGGCACAAAGTATGGCAGTATCATCAGAGTATTTGATGTTGGTGTGTGAAGAGCAAAGTGTATTGAATGAGTTCTGCCTCATCTAAAAATGTTTACAATCTCACATGTTTTGCCTTTTTAAGAACCACAATGTGAGTAAGATTTTACCATCATGACTATCAGTAGAGGCAGACATAATATTTGATATGAGATAATTATGTAGTCCAAACAGCAATGAGAGTAGTGCATGGGGTGCAGACTGTATATCAAGGTCATGTTTGCCCAGGGGAAGAACCGGCGCTCTTAGCTGTGAGCAGGCATAGAGCATGATGGGATACTATATTAAGAAACTGCTAAAATAACTGCACACCAGAAAAAGATGTTTTAGAGACAAATGATTAATGTCACTTCCCTTTAGCGCTGTAGACTGTATAATTGTGTTCAGTTATGAGTGCTTTTACCAATGTGTCTTTCATGTTTCTATAACAGTGTGTTGATTTGACTGTATTGTATGATCAATACCCAATTATGGTTATGATTGTCATTTGGAGGGGGGGTTGATTGATTAAAATCAATTTGGGTAAATATAAATTACAACATTAATCAATAAGAAGGCTACTCCAGCAATTTAGCATTACTTCCATTAACTTAGGGGAGTGTGAGTCAGCCTCCAAAACATGGTACTCATAAGCAATGATAAAGTTTATTTGTAAAGTGCTTTTCTAGACCTAAAGTGCCAAGATACAAAAAACAAAATTGACTAATTAAACTAATGAAATACTTAAAAACAAAAACAATGGGCATAAAAACATAAAATTGCAGACACATACAAAGATACATAAAAGGACAACATTAGGCATAAAGAGGTACAGACAGTGGTAACCGACAAGAAGGACAACGTCAAGGTAAACTTTATAGGGGTCTTTATAGGGCTTTATAGGGTTTAGGGATAATTTTTGTTACACCCATCAGAGAATAATGTGTCCCGTTTTGTTTCAGTGTCTAAAAGTCTGTTTGAAAGCAGTGGGATAAGGAGGCGGGCTCCGGTTTAGGTTTTTTTCGCTCATATCTGTTAGCAGCACACATGCGTGATGTCCTCAGACATCTCTAAGCTTGTTAAATTTGTTGACATTCACATCTTCTACAACCATCCACTTCTTTTTACAGCTCTCTTTCCAGTGCTGGAAAGAGCACTGGAAAGATTTGGATAATGATAGTGTGGATGCTTATGCACCCACACTATCATTATCCATATCTTTATTAGCGTGGATGCAGCAGCAGCCACACTATTGTTCTTTTCTTCATTAGTGTGGATGCTTGTGCATCTTCACTATTGTTATCCAAATCTTTATTAGTGTGGATGCTTGTGCAGGACGATGTTGTCAGCTGTGCAGGAGCTTGCATAACTTCATAAATGAGTGAAATATGTGCTTACAAATATGAAAATACAACACTCATATCAGCAGGTAGCGGTATGCCCTTAATTGGTCCTTAAGGCCTCTTAGGGGTCTTTGTCTTTGTCTGTTTCTCTGTTTATCTCAAGTACTGCTCCTTGTAGTGATAGAAGTACTGCTACCTTCTCTACTTCCAGAACTACAATTACTACTACTACGGCTAATGCTCATGCTACTAATACTCTCCTGTACTTTCTGGTCAACTGCTACCTCTGCCTACTTTAAGCTACAGAAACCAAACCAAAATGTTATGCTCTTCAAGGACATTTATGCCTCTCATTTTATTTTCTACATTTTATGCCTAAAATATTAAACACTGATTATTTTAAACTTTTCAGATGACATCAACTTCTTCCTATGACACTCTTGCAGTTCAACTTGTAGCTTCTTCACTTTAAAGAAGTTCAGCTTTCATTTCTGCCAGTTTTCCAGATATTTCCATCAATTTGTAATGCATCTTTGCATTTTAAGCAATAAATTTATGCATTTTCAGCAATAGATTTATACATTTTCAAACATGCTCTCAAACTAATTTCAGCTATTAGCATCCACAAGCATGTTCCGCAGGAATTGCATTTTCCAGTTCTTATTAGTGTGGATGCTTATGCAGCCACACTATTGTTATCCAAATCTTTATTAGTGAGCTATTTAAACCATTCAACTATCAGAACGTTCAGCTCGTTCAGGACATAATTGGAATGACTTTTCTCATTTCTACTCTTTATACTTTTCAAAATATTAAGCTTTTTTAACTTTTTTTTCCCCATTTAAATGAATGGGGAAATTTTTCAAATTCTCTTCAACCCACTCCACTTTCAAAGTCCACTGCTTCCGCATACTTTCAGCTAGAGACTCCATTTAACCGTTTAACGGGTCACAAGGCCTTTAACTCTTCTGGTATGATTCAGCTCTTTTGTATTTTTTATTGGTTTCCAACTCATACAAAATTCAGACATTATTTGAGAGGCGGGGTATTTTCCCTGACAACATAGCAAAGCCTTTATTGTTAGTTAGCTTATGCTAATGACGAAGCTAGCGCTAGCATAGCCGCTAACATAAACTATTGTTAACTGATACTTAATCGAAAAAAGACAACTAGCTTTTGGTTTGCATCCAATTTTTAAAACAACTGTCTTTTTGACCAAACTGAACTATTTTGACACGCATATGAAGTAAAGAAAAAACTATCAATGTTAAAGTTCTTGTTTGCTGTAGTACACCGTTAGCCAGACAGCAGCTGAAAATCCTTAGCTTCAGTTGGAACAAGTTAACATTAATTTATAAGCTAACACTGCTAATGCTTGTCTCTGGCTGAAGTTTTATCAGAGGTTTTAGTTCTTTCCAGCCTCCAGGTGGGTAAGACAAGTTTAGTTTTTAATATGATGAACAGTCTTCTCATAAAAGTCACTGGCTAGTTAAATATTAAGTATGGGTTATAACTGACATTCTGGCTAGTTTGTTGGATGATCCATGTGTCTATAAATAAGTGGTTACAGACACACATACTCTCTCTCTAATGAAAAGTAGCTTCATTGTGAATGGATTTGAATAAAAGTGATGTGACATAGGTGGTGGAAACACACTTTTTTTAACATAACCGTAATCACAAGCATGAAGACATTAAACAAGCTGGATTTATTTTCATTTTTATGTCATCCTCATGGCAGGTAATTTAATTTTTAGTATCTTGCAATAAATGGTGTCCCAGTAAGCTATACAAGAAAGCCAGGATCTACAAAACCAGGGCCTTCCCTTTAGTGTTATGCACATCCTATTAATGGCATTGAATACACAACTAACCTGAGGTCACACTGTAATGTACATTTTTATGTTCTTAAAATAAGTAAATTTTCCACTCCAAAAAGTATTAAGAATTGAAATGAGTTGTGGTTTTGTGAAAGGAAACTAAAACAATGTCTCTCTCTCTCTCCCTCACCCTTCTTCCGCTCTCTCTGGACTCGTCCTTCCTGGCTCAAAACTTTCTCTCTGACTGTCTCTGTCTTAGTCTCTCTATGTCCCTGTCTCTCACTGTGTGTCTCTCTGTCTGTCAGTGTCTCTCCCTCTCTGTCTGTCACTGTATTTCTTTTTTTCCTCCCCTGACTGTCTCTGTATTCCTGCCTCTTTCTCTCTTTCTGATACTTTCTCTTTCTGTCTTCAGCTGTATCTTTCAGCTTCAGAAACCTTGCAAATGTCAAAATGCTATGCTCTTCACGGACATTTATGCTGAAAATATGAAGCATTGATTACTTTAATCTTTTAAGTTGACATCAACTTCTTCCTATGACACTCTTGCAGTTTAACATGTAGGTTCTTCACTTTAGAGCAGTTCATCTTTCATTTCTGCCAGATATTTCCTTCAATTTGCAATACATCTCTGCATTTTCAGCTATGTATTTCTGCATTTTCAAACATGCTCTCAAACTGATTTCAGCTATTAGCATCTACATGCATGTTCCACAGGAAATGCACTTTCTAGTTCTTATTCTTATTACATTTTTATTTCCGTCCATTTTTTGGACCGCTACTCCTTCTGCATACTTTGTGCTAATTAAACCATTCAACTATCAGAACGTTCAGCTCGTTCAGGACATTATTGGAATTACTTTTGTCATTTCTACGCTTTATACTTTTTAAAATATTAAGCTTTTTTTTAAAACTTTTTTTCCCATTTAATGAATGGGTAAATTTTTCAAATTCTCTTCAACCCACTCCACTTTAAAAGTCTACTGCTTCCGCATACGTTCAGCTAGAGACTCCATTTAACCGTTTAACGGGTCACAAGGTCTTCATCTCCTTTGGTATGATTCAGCTCTTTTGTATCTTTTATGGTTTTTGAGTTTTGGCGATTTAAGTTTTATGCTCTTTTCAAACGATTTCTGCATTTATAATGGAGTCAAATGGAGACAGAATGTTGGAGGTCAGAGCATGTGACATCATGAACGAACTCGCACAAAGTCTCTGATCTTTCACAAAAATGTCTCAAACAAAGTCATCTGCTGCCCACAGTTTAAGGTCTTTATACACAATGTAAACGTAGGAAAACTAGTGGCGGGCGAGAAATTATATAATATATAAGATATTATATAATATCCTTCTATCAGCTGTGTCTGTATCTCTGCCTTTCTTTCTGTCTTTGTCTTTTTTTCTCTCTGTATGTCTTTTGGTCTGTCTCTGTTTTTCTATCTGTCTGTCTATCAACCTTTCTCTCTCTATTCATCTCTTTGTCCGTCTTTCTGTGTCTCTCTGTCTTTCTCTCTGTCTGTCTCTGTCTCTCTGTCTGTCTCTGTCTTTTTGTCTGTCTCTGTCTTTCTATCTGTCTGTCTATCTACCTTTCTCTATCTCTTCATGTCTTTATCTGTCTTTCTGTGTCTCTCTGTCTTTCTTACTCTGTGTCTGTCTCTGTCTTTCTGCCTATCTCTGTTTGTCTCTCTGTGTCTTTCTATCTGTCTGTCTTTCTACCTACCTTTCTCTTTCTTCATCTCTTTGTCTGTCTTTCTGTGTCTTTCTGTCTCTCTTACTCTCTTAATCTGTCTCTCTTTCTGTCTGTCTGCCTGTCTCTGTCTTTCTCACTGTCTGTTTGTCTCTATCTGTCTTTCTATCTTTCTCTCTCTCTTCATATCCTTGTCTGTCTCTCTGTGTCTCTCTGTCTGTCTGTCTCTCTTGCTCTCTGTGTCTGTCTCTGTCTGTCTTCTGCCTGTCTCTGTCTTTCTGTCTTCTCGTAATATTTTGACTATTTGGTGACAGGTATAGCTGTTAAATTGAGGAGTTTGACTGGGACATTTCCATCAAATTCAGCTGCCTCCTTTGAGCTGACCTGAGAGGAGAGGGGTGCACCTGGGCCATTAATTACAATGGCAACAGCCACTTACACACACACGTGTGCCATCCTGGTGTGTGCGTGACTTTTCCAATACAAAGATGCCAGTTAGTGGTGCTTGGTCCACTTGTCCACTAGTAATTAATGGTTAACTGACCCTTTATATTACCAGCATTGGCCCTTGTAGCCCCTCAGGTGGAGTGGGCCCTGATTTGGCCCTTGTGGCCAATTAAAATTGCCAGTTAGTAATTAATGTTTCCACTTGTGTCGACTTGGGGGACCTCCGGAGGAGGGGCCACAAATAAGCCATTGATTAGCCATTGTGGCCCCTCAGATGGACGGGGCCCTTAGTGGCCCTTGTGGCCTCTTAGGTGTCTTAGGTTTCAGCTGCGTCATTCTGTGAAGTCTTTCCTGGTGAGTAACAATAACAGTAATCTGTCTGCCTCAAGTACTGCTCCTTGTAGTGATAAAAGTACAGCTAGCCTCTCTACTTTCAGAACTACAACTACTACCACTATGGTTAACGCTCATGCTACTAATACTACAAGTACTATTTCTCCTGTACTTTCTGGTCAACTGCTACCTCTGCCTGCTTTAAGCTATAGAAACCATTTTAATGTCAAAATGTAATGCTCTTCAAGGACATTTATGCCTTTCATATTATTTTCTACATTTTATGCCTAAAATATAAAACATTGATTATTTTAAACTTTTCAGTTGACATCAACTTCTTCCTATTTACATCTTCTCTTTCAGTTCAACTTGTAGCTTCTTCACTTTAAAGCAGTTCAGCTCTGCATTTTCAGCAATACATTTATATTTATGCATTTTCAAACATGCTCTCAAACTGATTTCAGCTATTAGCATCCACACGCATTTTCTAATTCTTATTATTTCACCTTCCATACGTTTTTTGGACCGCTACTCCTTCTGCATATTTTGTGCTATTTAAACCATTCAACCACTAGAACGTTTAGCTCGTTCAGGACATTATTGCAATGACTTTTCTCATTTCTAATCTTTATACTTTTTAAAATATTAAGCTTTTTTGAACTTTTTTTCCCATTTAAATGAATGGAGACATTTTTCAAATTCTCTTTATCCCACTCCACTTTCAAAGTCTACTGCTTCTGCATACTTTCAGCTAGAGACTCCATTTAACCGTTTAACAGTTTTGGCGATTTAAGTTTTATGCTCTTTTCAGACTATTTCTGCATTTATAATGGAGTCAAATAGAGACGGAATGTTGGAGGTCAGAGCATGTGACATCACTAACGAGCTCCCGCACTCTGGATATCTCTGTCTCTGCTCATTCACAAAAATTTCTCAAACAAAGTCTTCTGCTGCCAACAGTTTGAGGTCTTCATATGCAATTTGTACATCACAACATAGGCATTTTTGTTTTCTTTCACCTCGTGCCCATTAAAGCAATAGGCTTAGTATTTGTATGCCTTTTCTGCCTCAGAGCAACAAGATATCGGTTCCATCTCCCATTTGCAGCAATGTTGATTTCTCTCATCAAGTTGGAGCAAAACCCAGATGGAGGGGCATTTTAAAACTGTTGTATCTCAGTCATGGTCACTTTTTTCCGACACATTTGACACACCAATCTCTTCAGTAAGAACTCACTTTGCCCCCAGTCTACATATTTTGACCACATTGCATAAAATGAGGGCTGCAGGGAGTCTTTTTTAAGCACTCTTCATCTGTCTTTTTTCAGTTCTGACCATGACTCTGAGCTGCTGTCTGTCTGCTGCTCCTCTCTCCACTGACACCAGTGGGCCATTAATTACCAGAGCAACGATAATGACACACAAACACAGTGCCATGCTGGTGTGTGTGTGTGTGCTCTTCAGTACACAGATGCTTGCTATAGTCAAAAGATTTAAATTTCCAGACATTTAAGTTTGAAATTACTTCTTTGTGTCACTTTCAGACACACAGGTGCTTCTGATCAGCAGGTCAGACCTTCATCAGCTCCCGTTTACTGTCACTGTCTTTGTGTTTGTCTGTCTGTCTCTCTATCTGTCTTTCTCTCTTTGTCTCTTTCTCTATCTCTTTCTCTCTCTATCTGTCTCTCGCACTGTCTCTTTCTCTCTCGCTCTGTCTGTCTCTCTTTCTCTCTCTTTTCATCTATCTCACAGTCTCTCATTGTGTGTCTCTGTCTGTCAGTGTCTCTTTCTCTCTCTTATCTGTCTCCATTCGTCTATCTCCCTGTCTCCCACTGGGTGTCTCTCTGTCTGTCAGTGTCTCTCCCTCTATATCTGTCCCTTTCTCTCTTTTTTTCCACTCTGACTGTCTCTGTATTCCTGTCTCTTTCTCTCTTTCTGATACTTTCTCTTTCTGTCTTCAAGGACATTTAATGCGTAAAATATTAAACATTTATTATTCTAACCTTTGCAGATGAAATCAGCTTCTTCCTATGACACACTCTTGCAGTTCAACTTGTAGCTTCTTCACTTAAAGCATTTTCCCTCATCTTGTAATATGTCTGGATTTTCAGCTATGTATTTCTGCAGTTTCAAACATGCTCTCAAACTGATTTTTAGCTATTAGTATCCACACGCATGTTCCGCAGGAAATGCATTTTCTAGTTGTATTTTATATGATCAGCTTATAAATGTTGACCCCTGTCTCAAAATTTATCAGACTTTGGTCCTTTGTCTGCCTGCCCATCCCTGTGTCCCTGTGTCTCTGTGTCCCTGTGTCCATGCTGTCACACAGTTGTTATTATAAGAGGGTGATTTTAATACAACACAACCCATTACTTTCAGATGAAGCTAACTAGTAGTATGTAATGTATAACATTTTGAAAGCAACAGCCCAACCCTGATTTTGAGCAAAGGAGGAAGTCAGGTGATAGTAAAAAGGATAGAAAGGATAAGGAAAGTTAAGTTTTCTGACTGCTGTCGGAAAGACGCTATTTTTGAATCCAGTGCTATTGGGTAATATGGACCTACAAGCACCACTTCTGGAGGTGAAGGAGGAGGTTGGCTGGGTGAGAGGGGTCACTGGTTATTTAAGCTGCCAACTTCAAAGAGCACTTTTTGTATAGCACACTGATAAGGGCGTGGTGGCAGCCAGAGGCTTTAATGACATTCTGCTCTGGTTTCCTCACTGTGCAAATGTCTCGGTTCCCATGCCACACAATGAGAGATGATGTCAGGATGCTTTCTGATAGCTGTGCAGTAGACCAAATGATGTTTTTTGTCATGATATTTCTTTAGTTGCCTAAGGAAGTAAAGACCTAGACCTTTTTTAAGATGAGGTTGGTATGTTCCGTTTTAAAGTGTTACTGATGTTGGAGGAGAACTTAGAGGAGTCTGTCAGAGTTATGGGTTGTTCAAAGACATATAAACCAAGGCCTTTTTATGTTTGTCTTCCTCCTTAAGTCTATAGCAGTTCATTTTTAGGAAGAAGAAGAATTCCTATTGTCACATGTGCATTGTATAGGGAAACAGCTCTCTGCATTCAACCCATCACAAACCCGCACTTGTCACCTAAACCTAACTGTACTGTTGTTGCATGTGCAGTTTCACCTCACCATTGACATCACGGTAGCAGCATCCCGCAGCATTGAACAGCATACGCAGAAGGATAAATAAAATGGACTGTGTTGACATGGAAGTCCACTGACAGAGCTGCACCATATGAGGAGTTGAGAGAACATGTTGCCCATGGCCCTAGATAAAAATTCCCTGCTGTGTTGTTGTGTCATTATAGGCTACATTGTAGAAAGGTGCCAGTTACTAGCACATTTCACATTCAAGCTAAGTCAAGTCAAGTCAATTTTATTTATAGATCCCATTATCACAAAACATGGTTTGCCTCAAAGGGCTTTACAGTGTACAACATCCCTCTGCCCTTAGAACCTCACATCACCCAAGGAAAAACTCCCGAAAAAGAACCCCTGTAATGGGGGGAGAAAAAAGGAAGAAACCTCAGAAAGAGCGGCAGAGGATGATGAGGGATCCCTCTTCCAGCCTTTCTATGTCTAGATAACTGATCAATTTCATCTGGTTTCATAGATAGATACAATTGCGTATCATCAGCATAACAATGGAAATTTATAGAGTGTTTTCTAATTATGTTGCCTGGAGGAAGCATATATAAAGTAAAAAGGATTGGTCCAAGCACAGAACCCTGTGGCACTCCAAAGCAGACCTTAGTATGTGTGGAGGGTTGATCATTGATGTGAACAAATGGGGAACGATCTGATAAGTAAGATTTAAACAAAGCTAGTGCCGTTCCTTTAAGGCCAATTAACTGTTCCAGTCTGTGCAGTAAGATTTGATGGTCAATGGTGTCAAATCCAGCACTGAGATCTAATAGGATTAAAACAGAGACCACACCTGTATCAGAAGCAATCGTTATTAATTTTTGCTAGTGCCATCTCTGTACTATGATGAACTCTGAAGCCTGACTGAAAGTCCTCGAATAAACTATTATCTTGGAGAAAAGTCAGAGTTGATGAGCAAACCACTCTCTCAAGGATTTTAGAAATAAAGGGGAGATTAAATATCGGTCTATAGTTAGCTAAAATCTCAGGATCGAAAGTGGGCTTCTTTAGAAGAGGTTTAATGACAGCTACTTTCAAGGACTGTGGTACATAGCCTGTTATCTAATAAAGAGTTGTCTAATAAGGGCAAAACTTCCTTAAGTAGTCTAGTTGGGATGGGGTCTAGCAGGCATGTTGATGGCTTAGACGCAGAAATCAAAGTGTAGAGTTGGCAAAGGTCAATGGGGGAAAAACGGTCCAAATAAATTTCAGCCCTCCTGCCATATCCAGGCTATCTGTGTCCGGGGTCAGGTCAGTTAGGGGCAAGAGCTGATGGATTTTATCTTGAATAGTTATAATTTGATCATTAAAGAAACTCATAAAGTCGTCACTGCTTAGGGCCAAAGGAATACAAGGCTCTATAGAGCTGTGACTCTGAGTCAGCTTGGCTACAGTGTTGAAAAGAAACCTGGGTGTGTTTTTGTTTTCCTCAATTAATGATGAGTAATAGTTTGCCCTGGCATGGCGGAGGGCCTTGTTATACATTTTAAGACTGTCCAGCCAGACTAAACAGGACTCTTCCAGGTTGGTTGAACGCCAATTTCTTTCAAATTTTCGCGATGTTTGTTTTAATTTGCGGACCAGGAGGTTAAACCATGGAGCTAATTTTCTTTGTTTCATTATTTTCTTCTTGAAGGGTGCAACAAAGTCAAGAGCTAATCGCACTGAGCCAGTAGCATTGTCAACGAGACAGTCAATTTGAGAATGACTTAAGTTAGTAAGAGTATTCTCAGTCACCGTGAGACATGGTAATGAGGTCAATGCAGAAGGAATCAATTTCTTTAATTTAGCCACTGCTGAATCAGATAGACATCTAGAATAGTAACTCTTACTGAGAGGCTTGTAGTCGAGTAATAAGAAATTGTAAGTTATTAAATAATGGTCTGACAGTGTGGGAATCTCAGGAAAGACTAATAAACCTTCAATATCGATGCAGTATGCAAGGACATGATCAAGGGTGTGGGTGTGGCAGTGGGTGGGTTATTCAGTGACTGAAGCCAATTGAATCCAAAAGCCGAAGTGGTTGGGGGACAGACAAGCTCAGAGAAGCGTGTACGACTGCGCCTCTGCCCCCTGGTCCTAACATTCAAATTTTCAATATGTTTCTGTTCATATACCAATGATGTCTACAGTATCTCCCATCTACTCTTGCATTTGAAGGCAGCCTGAAAGCAGTGGCTATAAGTGGACGGCCTCCAGTTTGCTTTTTGCTAGTCCCAGTGATCAGCACCCTGGGTGATGCCATCGAATGTGTGCTAGCATGTTGGATGTTTTTCTACTCACATCTATGGTATTATTATATAGCACAATTAATTGAATATTCATCAGGATCATGAGCTGACAGAGAGGCATCTGGCAGCATTTGTGTCACATCCTCTTTGCAGATGAAGCAACAATCGGGCGCCGATTGTAAAGTTAGTCTACTCTAAAAGAAACAGCAACATTTTTCCACATTAATCTCTAAAACATGAATAAAAAAAGGTGTGAGTTTTTCAGAGTGAATTTTTAATCACATATAGAGCAATATCTGTCTTAACTTTGTCAGACTTATTCTTTCAGGAAAAAATATGTTCAATATAATGTCACTGTAAAATAAAAATGTTAAAAATTAAATCTAAATATTAAATGTTAAATCTAAATGTTATTTGCGAAATCTAAATGTTATTTGTGAAATCTAAATCTTAAATCTAAAGGTGTATGTTAGATCTAAATGTTATTTGTGAAATCTAAATCTTAAATCTGAAAGTCATATTTAAATCTAAATGTTAAATATTAACTCTAAATGTTATAAGTTGTATCTAAATGTTATATGTTAAATCTAAATGTTAAACATTAAATTTAAATGTTAAATGTTAAATCTAATTGTTAAATCTAAATGTTAAGTCTTTATATCATGATTTTAAATATTTAGCTAATATGCTAATTCACTCACAACTTGCCTGACTACCTCAGGCAGGGCTGCCAACTTTTCAGAAAAGTTTGGAGTGAGATTTGGGAGGAGGTGAAAATTTTTTTTTTTTTGTTGGTGGTGCTGCGCACACAAATGTGCCGTGCAGCATTTTTTTCCTTACACAAAGCATAGTGTAACCCACATGAGGTTACTGTTGGAGGTTTTGTGGAGAAGTGCAATTCCCTTCCCTGCCAGAGGGTGGCGCATACGCTATAGGGAGATTCTCAGCCTGTATTCATTCTTTCTGGGTGAAGACGTTGCCCCGAGAGCACAAGAAAAAAAAAACAATCGGAGCTGTGGTACTGTTAAGTGTTTAGTACTACAAAGAAGGACAGACAAAGTCAAGCACCACATAAAACTGTCCGATGAAACACCATTCAAACTCAGAGCTTAACCGATACACCCACGCGACGTAGAAGCTGTTCATAAACATCTTCAAGAGCTTCTCGACGCTGGGGTGATTCGTGAAAGCGAGTCTCCATTCTCCTCCCTGATCGTTGTAGTCAGGAAGAAGAATGGCCAGGTACGCCTCTGTATTGACTACAGGAAATTGAACCTACAGACAGTGAAAGACGCTTATGCACTCCCGAGGATGGATGACACATTCACAGCACCGGTTCTAAGTGGTTTAGTGTTCTCGATCTGAAGTCTGGCTACTATCAGATTGAAGTCGACGAGGCAGACAAGCCCAAGACTGCCTTCATATGCCCACTTGGTTTCTGGGAGTTTAATCGGATGCCACAAGGAGTGACAAACGCCCCAAGCACCTTCCAGAGACTGATGGAGAAGTGCATGGGGAAAATAAACTTGAAAGAAGTTGTTGTTTTTCTGGATGACTTGATAGTCTTCTCAAAAACTTTGGAAGAACATGAAGCCAGACTCGCCAAGGTTCTCAACCGCCTAAGAGAGTATGGGCTAAAGTTGTCCCCAGAAAAATGTAGGTTCTTCCAGTCCTCAGTCCGGTACTTGGGGCATGTGGTCTCAGAGCGGGGAGTGGAAACCGATCCGGAAAAGACTGCAGCGTTAAAGACCTGGCCAGTTCCTCAGCATCTAAAACAGTTGAAAGCCTTCCTTGGATTCTGTGGATATTACAGGAAGTTCATGAAAGGCTATTCAAACATAGTGAAAACTCTGAACGACTTAACATCTGGATACCCGCCTCCAGGGAAGCGACCTAAATCCAAGTCAAAGGAGAGGAGTGACCACTACTACCACCCCAAAGAACCGTTTTTAAACCGCTGGACCCCTGCCTGCCAGCAAGTATTTGAAATGATCATAGACAAGTTGACGACATCCCCGGTTCTAGCCTTTGCAAACCCTGCCCTGCCCTACATCCTTCACACGGATGCACGTTCCACCAGCCTCAGAGCGGCCTTATATCAGGAGCAGGAGGGACAGCTGCGTGTCATTGCCTACGCAAGCAGAAGGTTATCACGTAGTGAGTCCCTCTACCGAGCTCACAAGCTCGAGTTTTTAGCGCTGAAATGGTCTGTAACAGAGAAGTTCAGTGACTACCTCTAAGGCAACCAGTTCATGGTAGTCACTGACAGCAACCCTCTTACTTACATACTTACCTCAGCCAAACTTGACGCGACCAGCTACAGGTGGTTAGCAGCTCTCTCTACCTTCTCCTTTAAGCTCCAGTACCGCCCCGGGAAGCAGAATGGAGATGCTGACGCATTATCGTGACGTCCCTATGGCAACCTGCGTGATGACACCCCCTCCCAAAAAGAGTGGGACAGGATCTGCCAGTTCACACAGCACCATCTGTCGGATTCAGATAGCAGTGAGGCTGTGGATCATGAAGTTATTTGTGCCATCTGTGAGAGGCAACTTGTCTATGCTGCCAGTAATGGAATGGGCAGTGACAGAAGTATCTCTCTCATTGAAAGCCTTGCCCTCTCTGGAGATGCTGTATCTGACAGCTTTGAGCAGGAAGATGAGTTTGGAGGACTTCCCATTGTCTCGCATCTATCAGAGGCAGATCGCAGAGACAAACAGAGATCTGACCAGTGCATTAAACACATCATTTCCCTCATTGAGCGTGGTGAGAAACCACCGCCGACTGTGAGAACCGAGCTCCCAGACCTACCTCTGTTGTTGAGAGAATTGAACAGGCTTGAACTGTGAAATGGCATCCTCTGTAGAACACGCCAAGAAGAAGGAAGCACACAGTACCAGCTAGTCTTGCCTGAAGAACTTCGTGAGACTGTCTTAACAAGCCTGCATGACAGCATGGGTCATATGGGAAAAGACCGCACGCTGGACTTGGTCAGAGCCAGATTCTACTGGCCGAGGATGGCCTCCGACATTGAGAAGAAAGTCAAGACGTGTAACAGGTGTGTGTGCAGAAAAACCTTACCCGAGAGGGCCGCACCTTTAGTGAACATCATGACAACACGACCCCTTGAACTGGTTTGCATGGACTTCTTGTCTATTGAACCGGACAGAAGCAACACAAAGGACATTCTCATGATCACAGACCACTTCACAAAATACGCAGTGGCTTTTCCAACACCAAACCAAAAGGCTCAAACAGTTGCAAGGTGCTTATGGGACAATTTTATCTTCCATTATGGTATTCCAGAGAAACTGCACAGCGACCAAGGTCCTGATTTTGTGTCGCGGCTAATCAGAGAACTCTGTGAGGTTGCAGGCATACAAAAAGTTCGAACAACTCCTTACCACCCAAGGGGCAACCCAGTGGAACATTTTAACAGCACCCTGTTAGACATGCTTGGTACTCTGGAAAACCAAAATAAGTTGCACTGGATGGACTTCGTGAAGCCTTTGGTCCACGCATACAATTGTACCAGAAGTGAAGTGACTGGGTTCACACCATATGAGCTAATGTTCGGACGCCAGCCACGGCTCCCGGTTGACTTTGCATTTGGCTTACCTGTCAGAGGAGAGCAACAGAAATCACACTCCCAGTATGTAAAGCACCTCAAATCCCACCTTGAGGAGAGCTACAAAATTTCTACAAGGAGTGCTGCGAAGGTAGCCGAAAAGAACAAAACAAGGTTCGACAAGCGTGTGACTCCTTCTGCTCTGGACATTGGAGACAGAGTACTTGTCACGAACGTATGTATTCATGGAAAGCACAAGCTCGCTGATAAATGGGAGCCACCGTCCATGTGGTAGTGAGGAAAGCTGGGGACCTCCCCGTCTACACAGTCAAACCAGAGACCGGAGAAGGCCCCTGGCGCACGCTGCATCGGGACCTCTTGCTCCTATGTGGGTTCCTCCCTGTAACAACAGAGGGGTGTGCACAACCCAAACCAATCGAGCGCCGCAAGACACGCCAGAGCACTTGCAGTGACACAAGGGAAGTTGGTCAATCTTCAGATGAGGATGACATCATTCCTGTTACCTGGTCCCAAAAGGAATCAGTCCCGGAGGTAACCAGATGCATTGTCTCGTGAGATGTTCCAAGACACCATAGTCCGAGCTATTCTAAAGAGAATCTGATGACAAACCTCAACAAGGTGACTGATGATGTTCCAGCTAGTGCAAATAGCCAACCTGATGTTACTCCAGTCAACCAAGTGACACTGAACCTGAATTTACCTGAGAACGAACCTGTGGAAAGAGAGACAAACTTACCTGACAATGACAGCCTTGTGAAGGACTTCCAAAATGAGGACTATTCTGAACAACTTCCAATCCTCTCCAGCATGCCAGAATGTGATGAGACAAATGTCTCTGGAAATGAAGGAGAAGAGGAGATTAAGAAGACTGAAAAACAATCAGACATTGATGACCCCTTAAGGAGGTCTGAGAGGAATCGTCAGCCACCTAGGCGGCTTAACTATACCAAACCGGGAAACCCCTTAGTCACAGTGGTGAAGTCATTCTTCCAAGGGCTGAATACTGTTTGGAACGACATCATAAGTGAGAGTGAAGCGCCAGCTCATTCCCCTGGCCTGTCCCCTCAAGTAATAACCATCTGAACATTGTCATGCACAGGGACGTGCATGAGTTTGGAGGGGAGAGTGTAACCCACATGAGGTTACTAAGCTTGCTTTTGTGGAGAAGTGCAATTCCCTTCCCTGCCAGAGGGTGGCACGTACGCTATAGGGAGATTCATAGCCTGTATTCACTCTTTCCGGGTGAAGACGTTGCCCCAAGAGCACACAATCAGCCTCTGAGAACTCCCAGTACGGAAATACACTCTTAGAGCCAGAAATTCATTTAAAAAATCATCTTGTGCCATCTGTTAATGTGTTGTTTGTTATCAGGGTGAAACACTGTGTAAAGCCTGAAGTGAAATGAGATGCTGCTGCTAGTGGGCTTTAGCTCCGGTAAGAAATGCTAATGCTAACGCGAGCACCATTTTGATTCTTCTGACTGCTTGAAGTGATCATACTGTTCTTTTTCAAAAAAAAAAAAAACAAAACAATCGGAGCTGTGGTACTGTTAAGTGTTTAGTATTACAAAGATACAAATACAGATCATTTTAAGTTGCTATGAATAACTGGAGAAGATCGCTAATTACATTAGCGTCAAGCTAATCACTAGCACTGTGATGCTACCCTTCATTGACTTTAACACTGCTGCTAGTTTGGTTAAGCTAGCTACTGTTATAGCTCTGTAAGCAGAGCAGTTAGTGTTTCACACCATTAAAAGTGAGTTTTATTTGAGTTAATGTTATTTCATTGAGGGAGTACCTGCTCTTTTACTGATTATATGTCAGATGGGGTTGGTTTATGTCATTTAATAATTAAAATGTATATGTTTAAAATGGATATGAATTTATAAGAGCTAATGCAGTTCATCTTAACATGTAAAAAAAAGTGAATACAATAAAGGCTATATGTTGGATTAAAATATGTTATATTTAAGGTGTGTTTGAAAAGCATAAATAGATTTAAGATGTTAAAAATACAAATAGTGTTACAGATGCATACTATGATTTCATTTGTGTGTTTAAATAGATGTTGTGAAATAAGAGTACATGATCGATTGCTCATTGGCACAGATATATCTTGCGTGATGTGATGTGTACCTGTTCATTTCATAATGATTAGAGTGTTGTATATCCTTGATAGTTGATTACATTTGAAAAGGAAGTTTGAATGATATTAATGAGTTAAGGAGATTGATTAAAAGAAAAAAAGACTGACTTATGCATTCTACACTTGTAGATTGGTTTTTTGCCCAGACCGGGTTAGTCAAGAACTGAACGTGTTGTTCAGTGGCGAGCCAGCATAGAGTGGAGGTTTGACTGTAGAGGAACCAGCAACGCAGATAAGATTGACACTCAAAAATCTACCCGGGTAGTCCGAACACAGACATCACAAGAACACACACTTCAAGAACGCACACACATTTACACAAGAAACCTCAGCTCTTTTCCATAAAGGAGCAATACACACTGGACATTGAACTTTGCTCTTAATTTTCTGCGAGGAAACCTCCAAAGGGGACACTATTATTTAAATTTTATTCATTTTATTTTCTTGGGCCCATTTATTGTGCGGTTGTGCACATTAGGAAGCCGGCTTAGGTAGGCAGGGTCTGTGATTTTATGCTTATATTGTTGTGTACAATACATTCAAATTCAAACTGCTCAATTGTGTATGTGTCTTAGTTCTCTGCTAATACATGCTTTCAGGCTCTGCAGCTGTTCCTAGATTCTACTGATATTGACCCAATATTTTTCCATAAACTATCATTAATATACTCACCTGTGGTGGCTGTTACAATGGCTCATTATATGTAAAAGAAGTTTTGATGAAAAAAAACACTATTCTTTCAAGTGTTACAACAAAAATGTATGATTCACACACAGATGTGCATTAAAAAACATTAGAGTGCATGTCAAACTGCACTTATTGAACTAAAAATGATTTATGCCTTCACTGAAGCGCAATAACTGTAGGCCTACTTTATGTTACACTGGGACAGCCAGGTATGTTGTGTGTCAAAACAGCATAACTTATTCTACAGCCCACCATCATTCCCAGTTAGAGAACGGGTAAAATCAAAGCAAGGCAGATAGACTGTGGCACCAGGCCCCCAAATCACTAAATCTGCTCCTAATAAAACGGAAGCAAAAAAGCTGAATGAGAGATGGAGCGATGCTTTGTTGTATTTAAAAAGAAATCCATCTAAAGTCTGACTGAAAACGATACTAAAACAAAGTCTTCCATAGAAATCTGAAGATGTCACTTTCCCTCCTAGAACACCTAGCTGTTCAGACGCTGTGAGGACAAACTCTGCTGTCTGTCTCTGTCTCTGTTACTGCGCAGGGCTGTCAGTCTGCTGCAATCTATTGATCAGCTGCGTGATCAACAAAATGTGTAAGGCATATTGTTTTCATTAGTGCTTTCTGTTTTTTGTCAGTGGTTGAACAAAGTAAAATAAATCTCTCTTGGGCTCAGTTTCGGTTCGGACAGGAATGTGCGGCCTGAGTCACACTCGAGTATCCAAATGCGCATACACCTGGCCCACAGTCTGTATTCAGGCACGTTTCATAAAAACAAAACAATTTCAGTATTAACTCTCAAACCAGCTGCTGCATGTCGGATGTTCAGTAAAATACAGGACAGAAAGTGACATTCAAATTTCCCTCTTTCGTATATTGGGGCAGACGTGACCCTCAGTTCACCGTGGAGATTCCACGCATGGTCAAGGCCTCTAAATCAGGAGACATGTGACGCCGGAAAGACACAGAGAGAGAGCACCATGAAACGGGAATCTCCCTTGAATGCGGGAGGGTTTGTGGTATGGTTATGCACGCTGGCTCTCCAGCTCGTTGTGGTGTTGACATGTGAAGTAAGAGGTCCTGCTAACAGATGAGAAAAGGTCCAGGAAACGAGCCACGGCCTCACAGATATATATATATATATATACATATATATATATATATATATATATCCTTTGTTTGCATTAATTCGTTTTTATGTCACCTTTAGGAACCGATAAGCAGAACCAATTGTTTTTTTTCACGGGTACCCGGTACTTGGTGTTAAGTACTCAGTTTCAAGCATTCCTCTCGTAGTAGCTTAGCTTATTAGCAACAGCAGCTAATCGGCGGTATAACGACAGCAGTGCTGTTGGTTTTAATATTTACGTGATAATCAGATAATGGTATATTTATCTCATTCTCTACACACACACACACACACACACACAAACAAATATACATACAACTTATCAGGGAATCATATCATAATCACGAGCAGAGAAATTAAATAGCAGAATAACATAATCAATAACAGAATCAAAAAGTGTTGTGCCCACAAAAATATAATAAAAGGTGGTTCCTTGTAATATTGCCCCATGTATTAATACATTTAGTAATTGTCACTAGTGCTCTGCGCTGCTCACTGATAACCGGTAGACAGACACGGTAAGGCGTCCATATTACAGGCTTTACAGCCAACAGCGTATGTATGTATTGTAAAATGGTCAAAATGATTAATTAGGATTCAAAAATATCCATTACTACAGCCGGCACGAAGCCTGTGCTGTGTCAGGGACTCCGAGAGTTACACACGCATGCACGCGGTAGAGTCCTACAGGTCCTGTGCGCATTATAGGAGAAATACCAAATTCCAAATCTTGATTCGGGAAATAGCGCATTTTACATCTTTAAGACTTAATATTTTTAATAATGGCTTTAAAAAATGTGTTCTGAAAAGTAAACATGTCTCAAAAAAAATTATCCAGTGATTTAAGGAGGTATCTTTCCCAATGTTAACAAATGGGGAAAAGTCTTTCTGGGCCAGTGTGCATCACGTGACGCTGTAGTTCCACTTTTGGCCACTATGTAAATTTTGCTTATGAGGCTGGCGCACTTCCTGGGGGCTTGGTCCAAACGTTATGTTGGAGCGTGTTGTTTCACTCTCATTGCATGAGAGCTCGCAGCTCTGCTCAGGACTGACACATAGTCACCCACATTTACACCTACAGTCAGTTTAGAGTTAACCTGCATGTCTTTGGACTGTGGGAGAAATGAGGGACATGGGGAAAACATGCAAGCTTATCCGCTGTGGATTTGAACCCAGAAACCTTTTGCTGAGTGCCAGCAGTGCCAACCTTTCAAAACAAATTATAAAGATTGATATATTGTACTGTGGTTCTTCTCAAAATGTATCAACCAGATTCTCTTTCATTTCCCCCATGTATTACTAACATATGGAAATTATATTGCTGTCAACTTTTTCCATCTTCAGGAAAGTAATATTCTCTTAACTCATAGGGACCTCTGCTTACAAAGTCTGTTCTCACTTCATCTGGCCAATCAGCAGGGTCCGTACGTGCTTCCTTACAGGACTCACCTGTTACAGGCAGTGGTCCAGCTTTACATGACAGTGGGTTTGTAACCCAGTGACAATACAGGGCTAAATGAAATCAAAAATGTATTAAAACAGTGTAATGTCCCTGACGTCATTGCATGATCCTGCATGTGAGTATGTGAGGGAAACAATTTCACTGTGATACATCCATGGAGGAAAAGAGTAAACGAGCATGCATAATGGTGACAAGAGAGAAGGGAGTAAACGGACAGAATTAAAGTTAATAGAGTAGATACAAGTGAATGTATCAACAAGTTAACGAACCAACACATAAGGCAAACTAAGGAGAAGCAACTGGGAGCTTGGGAAAAGTCCGGTTTTCCACCTATTTGTCATGGGAAACTGCATGACGCTAATATTGCGGGTGCAGTGCTATATTGCCTGCACGTTTTTGAGTGTTGTTAACCACAGTGCTGGAGCAACAGACTTACACACGTTTGTTGCTCCAGCGCTGTGGTTATTGATTGTTGATAGTGTTCAAAGCATAAAGTTGTTAATGAGCAGCCCTAATACAACTGAAAGTAGTAACCTGATGCTCAAGTTAGCTGAGTACAGCTGCATTATGTGTGTTTCCTTGTTTTGAAGATTAGCTGAGTGAATTTTACAGCACTGTTAGTAAAGAGAATGATTTTGAGTGTAAAAATGTGTTTGAATTCTGCTGTGGGTAGATATATTTTGTTTCTGGTATGTCTACTTTCATTAGCGTATGAGTGTTGCAAACGTAAGCAGAGCAATTTTGAATAATGTATTGCCTACCATTTTTCCTAATATAGGATAGAGTATAGCCTGATGCTATTGCAGATGGTTAGTATAGACTGTTATTGAATTAGTACTACAGTGTGTGATGGTATATGCTGGTTCTGTTGTGATCCGAGATTTCGGCTGTGTTGTTTGTTCTGCAGTTGCCTGACTTTTCTCTCCCTGTCTCCACAGCATGAGCGCCGAGGGGCGGGGCGATCTCCGGGAGCACTGGGCGCCCGGCACAGCTGCAGCTGGTTCTGCCTAAATTGGCTGGCTTTATAAGCCACGCTCCCTTTGTCTCCTGTGCGGGATGATTTTCCTGGTGTCTCAGCATCTCTCCCTCGTGCTCCCTGTGATCTCCTGTCTTCGCCTCGAGTTTTGCTCCTGTCCTTGTGAGCGGTTGTGAGTTTTGGGTGCCTCGTCGCCATTTACTTTGCTGTTTCCGATCAGTTTTTCTCTGTTTAATAATAAAAGTAGATCTTTGTTTGAAACTCTGCAACTGGGTCCTGGCGTCTGTTGGCTCTCACGTAACAGGTTCTACGGTATGGTGATTTAGAAATTGAACTGAGATGTAAAGTTTTGAACTAGAGTGTGATAAATAGGCCTGAACATGTTATCATTGAGTATTATACAGCATGTGGTGCTTAGTATTCCATGGTTATTATGCTTTAGTATGATCATTGTACAACATATAGTCATATGGAACAAAATCTTTGAGTCCTGTTTGCAAAAACAGGTCAGGTCTTATGGACAGAGTGAGAGCCACTCAAAAGATCCCTTTCCATTGATGGTGAGCCTCCAAGTGTGATCCTGACAGGATGTAGAACCGACCCATCTCATACTTCACCTGGTGGTAGGATGGTACCAGTCGCCTGGACAACTACACACCTTCATACAAGAGTGCATACTCTTCCAAAACTGTTGCAGGATAATTTTTAAAGGAGGGCCACTTACATTGGGTTGACTAACACTAAAAGTGATCACAAAGCAGACAGACCAAAAGGACTATCGTGAAAAACAAAACAAAAAACAAAGACTCATTTATTTTAAAGGGATTTTGAAATGTACATACCAAGTTGCATTGACATCTCCTAACTGACATCTGTGATAAGTCTTCACTCACTTGGAGAATAAGAACATCAGGTGAGCTCTATTGTGAAGTATGCAGACGACACCACCATCATGGGCCATATTACAAACGAGAGTTCATACCGGGAGGAAATCAACAATCTAGCAGAGTGGTGCACAGAGAACAACCTACTGCTCAACATCAGTAAAACCAAGGAGCTGATTGCTGATTTTAGAAAGAAGGAGGCAAAGACGCACACTATCACTGAGAACCTTTCTTGGTCATCACACATTACCACCCAGGTAAAAAAAGTACAGAAAAGATGATATTATTAGAGTGAACTTTGACCCCTTGATACAAAGACTGGATGTTAATGTTCAATGGTGGTCTGCATTGTATTTGTCTTTATGGGGGAAAGCTAACATAATCAAAATGAATTGTGTTCCCAGGATTAATTATTTGCTTCACACACTTCCTTTAAACACTCCAGACAGCTATGTTAAGAGCTCAAGGAATTTCTCTGGAATGGAAAGAGACCAGGTATGAACATGAGGAATTTACAAAAGCCAGTTACTAGGGGTGGTTTAGGGTTCCCAAATTTGGTCTGCTACGACTATGAATTTAGTCTGAGGCATTTGGCACACTGGGCACTGCCTCCGGAGTACCATGGTACAGCATAGAGCAGTCTATGTCTGCTCCACTTCCTTTGGGTCACTGCTTGTCCACTGCTCCATCCAAACATATGAAGGCTCACCCAATTGTATCTCACCTCCAGAAGGTATGGCGGAGAGTCACTAGGTTAATAGAGTTTGATTCCTATTTAAATGAGGCCTCTAGCATTTGGCTAAATCCTAAATTGATTATTGATAAAAAAAAAAAAATTAAAAAACATTTATTTGGAAGGAATGGGTAGAAAGGGGTATCTTGAGGTTAGAAAATCTGCAATACAACAACACATTTAAATCATTGAATAACCTAAAAGAACACTATGGCTTATCTAAAACCCAATTCTGAAGATACCTTCAACTACACCATGCTTTGCAAAAGAATTGTGGGTCAAGTTTGCAATACCCATGATCAGCAGATAAGCTGGATAATACTTCAGATACTGGGTGGAAGTCATGAAGCAGCTAAATACTATACGATGCTGATGGAATGTGGAGGAGATGGAGGTTTTTCCTGGGAAAAGGATCTGGGGGTGATAATGAACAGGAATGGGCTAAGATCTGTGGTAACTTCCAAATAATGTCAAAGGACCTGAGGGGGGGACTTATTCAATTTAAAATTCTTCACCAATTTTATTGGACCCCAAGCAGGCTTTTCAGGCTAAGCTTAAAAGACACAGACAATTGCTGGAACTGTGATATGGATGACGGTACACTGCTGCATTCACTATGGGCATGTCCTAAGACATCAATATCAATATTGGATGAAGATCCATTGTTACATTGTCAATGTTGTAAAAAGGCAATCTGAGTTCTGCCCTAAGTTATACATATTAGGAGATTCTAACCTGTTGTCCGTTTTTCCACAACCACTGAAACACTGGATACAGACTGCATTCATCATTGGACGACAAATTATCTTAAGGAACTGGAAGAAACCTGGAGAACCTCCGGCCCAGGAGTGGGTGACGGAGTTGGACAGGGTAGCTGCATATGAAAGGATGTCATATAGGATGCAGGACAGAATGGGAAAATATTGTCTAAAGTGGAACATGTACATCGACTCAATCTATGTGAAAGTATAAAGAACAAGTTGATGCATATTGTTTATGTTCAACAGGGACAACATATGGGCTGTTGTTTTAGCCCCTATTCTTATTTATGTATTTGTTTTTGTCTTTGGCTTCTTTTACTCTCCCAGGAGATGTTTTCCTTTTCCTACAGAATGGTATTTATTCATATGGCTTCTCCAGTCATTCCTGTGTTTGCTAATGTGGTGGTGAGTTAGGTTTTACATTGTCTTTTCAACCATTAGAGGTAGACCACTCCATATGTAGAATGGCCTTTCCTGTTAAAGGGGCTGGGGAGGGTTGGGGGAAGGGTTTGCTTTCTTGTCTTTTGTAAGAGTTTACATTGTAGTCACAATGTCATTTGTGTATCAGAAAATAAAAATTGCAAGTCATAAAAAAAAGCACAGAAAAGGCTCTACTTCCTATGGAAACAAAGGAAGGCTAAATTCCAGAGCAAGATCCTGGTTAACTTCTACAGAGGAGCAATAGAAGGCATACTGACTGGAAACATCACAAACTGGCATGGTTCATGCACGGCCCAGGACAGGAAGGCTCTACAGTGGGTGATTAAAACTGCCCAGATCATCACTAGTTCCTATCTACAGAGCATCAGTGACCTTGGTGAAGTGAGGTGTCTGCACAGAGCCCAAAGAATACTGAAAGACAGCAGCCACCCCAGCCACAGTCTGTTTACCCTGCTGCCAACTGGGAAAAGATACAGAAGTATCCACTGCAGAACCACCAGACTACAGAGCAGCTTCTTTCCCCAGGCTGTGAGACTCCTTAACTCTTCCTCCTTTTTTTCAATATTTTATTTTCATTTTTCAATTTTAAAACAATAACAGGACAAAAACAGGAAAGAACAAGTCACCATTCAGTGCAATATTTCATGGCTGCCAGTTTCAAAATAACACTAGTCTCTCAGACATTATGTGGCAATATAAAACAGTGAGGTAAAATGAATACATAGACATTAGACTTATTCGCACATTCAGACAGGTCTAAGTCTCTATGGAGGTGGAGTAATATTGCACTGAGTTAAAAAATGGCCCCAAATTCTCCAAGAGTTTGCTCTTCATATTAGCCTTATACAGGCGCAGTCTTTCCATCTGTATGATAGACAACATTTCCTTAAGCCACTGCTTAAAACAGGGTAGATGGGTAGACTTCCAAAACAGAAGAATGAGCTTCTTAGCAGCCAGCATTGCTAGATGCAGAGCAGCCTGTAAGTCATAAGACAACTCAATAGTGTGTGTGGAGCAACCAAAGCCAGCAAGCTTGGGGCATCAGTGGCTGAGTGGATAAAGCAGCCATCCCATGAATAAAGGCAGTGTCCTTGCCATAGTGGCCTTGGGTTCAATTCTCACTCAAGGCCCTTTGCTGCATGTCATCCCCACTCTCTCTCCCCCTTTTACACTGTTGATGTGTCCTATCTAATAAAGGCTAAAGTGCCAAAAAATAATCTTTAAAAAAAAAAAGATAGCAAACTTGTGGTGGGGCAGAATGTCTTTAGAATAGGCTTTTGTAAGCCACTTGAATATCTCAGTCCAGAAATTGTGTAGAGTAGTGCAGAACCAGAAAAAATGTGCTAATGATCCTTCAGCTAAGAAGCATTTGCCACTTTGAGGAGACACTGATGGGAAAATGCGGCTCAGTTTTGTTTTTAAATAATGCAGTCTATGCAACACCTTATACTGGATTAGCCTGTACTGTGAGTTAATAGAGCAGCAATGGATCCGGGACATAGCCTCGTCCTAGAACTCTGCTGTTCTCTCCGAATTCAGATCATTGGCCCATGCTTCCCTAATATGCTCTGAGGACACCAGAGTCAAAAAGCAGTTAACAAATTTTGATACTAGCAGGAGATTCTCAATAAAAGGGTGAATAGCAGGAGAGGACTCAAAGTGTGGGAATTTTTTTAACATAGTGCCTAACCTGGAGATAGCAGAAAAGGTGTGAGTTCGGGAGTTTAAACTTGGTGCTTAATTACTTAAATGATGCAAACTGGCCATTAATGTACACATCTAAGAAGGTTTTAATACCACTATCTATACAGTGTAGTGGACTGCCTTGGCGTGGTTTTTACATTTTCCCTCTGGGGAACTCCAGAGCTCAACTTTCCCTGTACAAATGGGGGACACGTCAAGAGAAACTGTTTTATGAACCCAGAGGAGTTAACAGAGGGTTCTCAATTAACTTTGTTGAGACTTTCCAGTCAACATCTGCTAACAGGTTCTGCTTTTAAGCCACAAAAAGTGTCAGCCTTTGACACTTTCCTGCTCAAGATGCCATGAGCGATAACAGTGGGGCCTCTTCCAGTTCACACCAGGGTGTTAAGACATCCAAATGAACTCCTGAGGTCATTCGGACCTACAAGAATAATCATTTGTCACCTGTCTTTGATACAAGGACTGAACGTTGGTGTAGAGGACTGGAGACACATTCCTACTAAGAATTTGAGAAGGGCCCATAAGATTAAATGATGATCCTCATTCTGAAATATAATCCTGTCTACCTCTCTCTCTCTCTCTCTCTCTCTCTCTCTCTCTCTCTTTGTCTCTTTGTTTCTTTGTTTTCTCAGTCCACACATACACCGAAAAACAAACACATGTTCTCCCCTGTCATGTCCTTTTCCCCCTTGCTGAGATGACAGAGGCAGGACATGTTGTAAACTCATTCTACATTCTTTTGTTAAGACCAGCATTTAACATGACCACTTGGACAAAATTGTGAATTATGTTAAACCTAGTTCCCTAATCTTTCTCCTAGTAGCTCAGAGTTCATCTCTGTGTTTTAATGAGTAAGTAGAACCAACTCCCATGTCTTTATTATTTAATTTGAGGGAGTTAGCTAAAATCATAGTTCATTCCTTTTCTTTGATGGAGCCATACTGCCATCTAGTGGCCTTAGTTATGCATAATTTCGGAATCAACTTTATAGTTCTATCGTGCTTTGCATTTATTGTATAATGTTAAACATTAGTCCCATATCTAAATAATTACTAAGTTCTTTATAGTCCATTGGATAACGTTATTTAATGTGTGATTACTTAATAAGGTCAAACCAAGGATCTTCAAAGCTGTGTGTTACATCCATAGTTACCTTAAGTTTAAGTATGTTTCTGCGAGTTTTAATCGAGAAGGACACTCCGCGATCCGCCGTCAACTCTGCCACAGATCTAGAAGCAACACCTGCTGCACAAACTATCAGCATCTGTTGCCTGCCCTTAAAGACTTTGTTTAAAGACTTTTACTGGTTCACCGAGGTGGACACCAAGGTCAGTGAAAGACCACCATGCACTGACTCCACCTGCCGTGCCGCCACCACCTTTCAGCGGGTCACCTCATCTGGAAGACGCACAGCAGCTCTCCTCTGGAGTGAAGTGACAACCTGGACCTCCCCGGAGAAGTCTAATCAAGTCGGCAAAAGTAGGCAGAATAACATTTTCTAGTGATCAGTTGATATCGTAATAGCCAAGCTTTCATGCCAAATTTCTAAATTCTAATTTACCATTCAGCGCGCATCCACACTTTAGACGGTCACATATTTCTACCTACTATCATCCATAATTAATCATTTACATCACCTGAACATACATCACTTAGGTTTCCTTTCATTTGTTCACTGTCCTTTATATGTCATACTACTTCCTCTATTTACTCATCATTTTATTAGCCTAAATAAAATATTTAATTTATCGCCAAGTCGTTGTCTGTGGATATTATTTCATGAGAGAAACAAAATCAATGTATACAGGATAAACGGTACCGATTGTGTGATTGATTAAAGTTATGACATGTTTTGAATCTGTTATAATTTAAAATTTAATTTTCTCCTAAATAGAGAATGGTGCCCCTTTTACTTTAACGAGTGCAAAATCCAAATTCTAACATAGTTATTAATAACCGCTTAAATAAATGGTTTTGGCAAACGGGAGCATAAACAGAAATACTGACAGTCTGGCAAGCAGTTTTTGTCTGATTTAATATTCATTTGGAATTGTTTATAATAAAGCTTTTCTGAATTGACTCATCTACCGAGGCAGGACTTGAAAACAGAAGGGCAGGTAGCTAAGAGCTTTGGCAGCAAAGGCTTCTAATTGTAACCATGGAGGATTGTTTTCTGTTTCTGCCTCTATATTATTCCAGTAGACAGAAGCCCTGGAGTTAGCTGCCCAGTAGTAGTGTTTTAAAATAGGAAGACCAAAACCTCCTTTTTTGAGGAGTTTGTGGATGTGAGCCTTAGCTATCCTATGTGATTTATAACCCCATATAAAGGGAAAGATGACAGAATCAAGGTTCTTAAAGAAGGATGCATTTAAATATAGAGACAGGTTTTGGAAAAGATACAGAAACCTGGGTAGGCTCACCATTTTGACTGCATTAACTTGTCCAATCATGGATAGCCAGAAATGTTTCCAAAGGAATTCATGTAATTCAGTAGGATGGGAACAGAAACTGCTGGATCAGCTAAACAGACCAAAAGGTCATCAACATACAAGGCCATGCGGGTCTCTGTACCACTCAGCTTGATACCTTTGATGTCTGGGTGTTCCCTGATGCCAATTGCCAGAGGCTGTAATGCAATGTTAAAAAGCAACAGAAACAGTGGATCCCCTTGGCTAACACCGCATTGCAGAGAGAGTGGGCTGGATTTTCCCCCATTTGTAATATGAAGGATTTTGGATAAGTATACAATATTTTGACCCATTCTATAAATTTATCAGTAAAGCCAAACTTCTTAAGTGTTTCAAATAGATAAGTCCATTCAATCATATCAAACGCCTTGTGAGCATCTAAAGACAATATAGCGGCTCTATCTTTTTCACTGTATTTGGCAAAAAGGATGTTGAGAATTTTGCGGACATTACAAAAGGAATACCTTCCTGGGATGAATCCAGTTTGGTCCGCATGACCAATAGATGCTATGTGCTTCTCAGCTGATTTGCCAAATACTTTTATTATTTTGAGATCAAAAGTGAGTAAAGAAATAGGCCTGTAACTACCAGGGTCTGTTTCATCCTTATCTTTTTTTTTTAATAAAACACAGATATTTGGTTCACTAAGGGAAGATAGAAGATTCTTGTTTTTATGTGTCATAAATCATTTTTAACAATACTGGTGTGAGGATGTCTCGAAAGGCTTTATAAAACTCTGGCCCAAACCTGTCAGGTTGTGTCGCCTTTCCAGAAGGGATTGATCTGATTGCTTCCTGTAGCTCAGACAGCGAAATGTCTAAATCCAAATTCTCCTGAAAAGCTGTTCCCAGTTGTGGGAGGTGAAGATAGTAAGAAAAAATTGATTAATATCTTCTTGTGCAGGTATTGATTTTGTGGAGTAAATATCCAAATGAGGGCACCATGGTGGCATCGTGGTTAGCACTTTTGCCTCATAGCAAGAGGGTCACTGGTTTGAACCCAGGTTGGAACGGGGTTCGGTCCGTGGGCGGGGGCCCTTCTGTGCGTAGTTGGCATGTTTTCCCCGTGTCTGCGTGGGTTCTCTTTGAGGTCTCATTCACATTCACATTCCAAAGACATGCAAGTCAGGTTGATTGGTGACTCTAAAATTGCCCTTAGGTGTGACTGTGAGCATGAAAGGTTGTCTGTCTATATGTGCCGGCCCTGCAATAGTCTGGCGCCCTGCCCAGGGTGTACCCTGCCTTCCGCCCGAAGACAGCTGGGATTGCCTCCTGCCCCCCCACAACCCCTGCAAGGACAAGTGGTTATGGAAAATGAATGCATGAATGAAAATATCTGAATGAAATTCTTTGAAGCATTTATTGGTTTCCTTTAGATCTGTAAGCATCTGACCAGAGCTAGACTTTATTTTGTAATGGCTCGTTTGGCCTGTTCTCCTTTCAACTGCCTAGCCAATAATGTAGTATATGGTTTGTCACCAAACTCAAAGTGTCTCTGCCTAAGTTTAAGTAAAATATTGCTGACCTGTTCTCCCAAAATAGAGTTGTATTTATATTTTAATATATAATATTGTTGTGATCTGACTGGAGCAGAGTTTCTATAGGTCAGTTCTGCAGCTGATAGTTCTTTCTCAATCATATCCAGTCTGCTTCTCTTAGCCCTTTTCCGTGTTGCTTCATAAGAAATCATTTGTCCCCTGATGTACACTTTGAGTTTTTCCCACAATATTGAGGCAGTCACCTCACCATTGTCACTGGTCTCAATGAATCAAGTATATTATTCATTTATAAGTACCTAAATAAGCCATGTGGGTACAGAGCCACTGAACACAGTACCATTAACATTTAGTACAAACAGAAGTTCAAACTGGCAGCCAACAAAAAACAACAGGCAGAATGCAACAAATACAAGAACAAAACCCCAACCCTGTGCTTCCCCAAATGAAGCAGAGCTACCCTCATCCACTTCTGGGACACTTAGGAAAAAACAAAACAAAAAGCACCTCACTCACACAGCCCCTGATTGGCACACAAAGGGCAAAATAGGCTTCAGAGAGGAAAAAAACTGCCACAATAAAAGTTTGATCAGTACAGAGTTAGACTCTTCCTTTAACTTCTGCATCATAGTCTTTCACAGTTTTTGGTCAACAAACTTACTGGCTTCCACCGGGTCACTGAATGTTTTTACTTGCCCTTGGTGATGTATGAAGAGCCTGGCCGGGAACTGCAGAGAGTGCCGAATCTCCTTCTCTCTCAGCACACGGCATCGGGAGTTGGGAGTTGGAATTGGGGTTCGGTATTTTGCCCAAGGATACTTCGACATGAGGAGCCAGGGATCGAACCGCTGCCCTTCCGATCAGAGGACAACCGCTCTACCTCTGAGCGATAGCCACCCCTATGTTTTTTTCATCTTATTTGACTATTTTGATGGTTACAAAAGGTATGCATGTGGAAATTTTTGCCATCATGTCTTCCAATGAAAGCGCTAAAGCCCTCTACTTTTCAAGAAGTGTAATTCTGCACAGAGAAGCACTCCACAACAGTCTTGCAAGTGGTTCCACATGCATTAAATGGTTTGTTGTGATCTAGTTACACAATTTATGTAATTATTATTGCCACTAGATTGCTCCACAAGTTCTTAGCTGAATACACATGCAATATGTGCACTCCCACAAACACTGTGCATATTTAACTTATGCAAAACAGACAGATAACTAAACAGACAATGTTACATACATGCCACATACATAAACATTCTAACTGGTTTGTCATCATGATAGCAAAATAGTTTGTGCAAGTGTGATAATCTTTGATTTAATATTCTCAGTACATTAATGACTGCATACTTGCACTCTCCTTTCAATCCCTGTGTCTTTTTAAAATATAAAGTATAGCAGGAGCTGAGTACAAGATGACAAATCTACCTGAACTTAGATTACTTGTTTAGTAGATACTGGGGATGGTTGCAACTAGGGTTGGTACGGATAAAGCATTTTTGACAAGCACGGGTATCATACTAGTTATATGAATCAATATCTGTGCTTGTGATGAAGGAAAATCCTCCTTGGGTAGCTGACTGTGTCCATATTCTGTGATAGGCCAGTCACACACAGCGCCCCTCCCCTACACGCTGCACTTCTCCACTCCTCCTGCACTGCTCCACTCACACAAACAACACAGAGACAGAGACAACCTCTCTGTACTTAGGAACAGCTCACTTCCCGTCTCTCTTCAGTACCTTTTAGGTTTTCTACAGCACGCATCTACCTCGGAACTCATTCTCAGTAGAGTTACTTGGTGAAAAAAACTCGATTTGTAACAGATGCAATGCTTTTGAGAAAACCGGGCTGAATGCGGCTTGTGTCGCTCACTGCCTCTACACCGGTTGGGCTTTTTTTTACTATCTGCTCACTCTTATCTTGGTCTCACTGCATGTGTTGTATTCATTGATGCACTTAAGGTTATTCATGTTCTGTGTTTAAAAAAGTTTTTTAGTAAACAATAAATATAACAATTTCTGATCAACCTGTATCAATTTCAAGCTTAAAATAGCGTCTTCCGGATTAAGTCCCAACCATTCCGGTTAAGTAACAACCACTTCCTGTTTGGGCCCCGCCCACTCCGAGTACATATACAGATACAGATAATTTAGATGAACAGATACAGATAGTGGTGTACTTGCACATCCCTAGTTGTAACCATGGCATGGTTGCAACAGCGCCACTTTCACTAAGAAGGGATAAGGGGTGTGCTTGAGGGAAAGACAGTAAGGTCTGTCTCCAAAGAATACTCTATCTGTCATGTGACATTGAAAGGATACTGTAAAAAACAGAAGGAATAAAACAGATATATAAAGAGTTTATTGGCATTCATAATGTCTTGAAAGTCAGAATGCGCAGCAAGTGGATGCCTTGGCTGGTTACTTAACCTAGGTAGCAGACTAGTATTTTGAACTCACTCCATTTGAGGTACTCAGCATCTGATTGGTCCAGGTTAGGGTGTTAAACCTGAGTAGGAATTGTTTATTATTGTTTATTAGTTTTTTCTGTGTATTTTCATTATTGTGTAACTTTAATTCTTTATTCTTATTGCTACAATTCCCCCAGGTTGTGTTACAACTTACCCTAGAAGTAGGGCAGGTTGTAACAATGGAACTCCTTTCATTTGACATTAAATAATGAAGTCTGTAATGTAGTTGGAACAGTTGAAGAAATGATATTTGTAGTTAAATAATCGTAAACTGAGCCAAAATTTGAGATCTCCTTCACAAAAATTCAGTTAAATATATGTGCTAAGACAAAAAGTGTTACAATCATCCCCAGTCTTCCCTGTTTGTGGAATGGATGTTGTTCTCATCACTTCTGGCTTTCAGTCTTAATGATGCATTCATATCCTCATCACATTATGAATCAGACAGATTCCAAAGTGTGTGGCTACTGCTGACAGTGGAGGTCACACTCCTGCAGTGCTGCTTTTCTCCACATCAGTGTTGATGCTGCCGGTCCAATATGCAGTCCAATACTGCAGCCTTTTCACAGGGAGCGCGCTTCCAAATTTACCCTCCCGCTGAGCTCGCTCCCCGTGCCTTAAAAATGCGCGTGCACGGCTGAAGGTCACTTAAACACAAAAGGCTTTCAGCGCTGCGGTCCAATATAGCGCATGCGCGCTGCCGGAGGACTGCTTCACAGACCGCAATATGGCGAGAATGCCTGCCAGCGGAGACACAGAGCAGGAGCAGCTGAGCTGCCCCAAAAGAAGCAGGGAGGAGGAGAATGAGGAGGAGTATGAAGATGAGATCCAGGAGGTCCAGATCACCGGGGAGGAAGAAGACGAGGAGTTCGATAGAGATGGTGTGGAGCTGGACTGGGAGCCAGGGGGGACAGTGCTGGACTCCAGCGGTTCCGCCGCGCAGATACAGGGGGTCGTTCTCCGGAGTATGGACCTCGGAAAGGAGGAGGGGGAGGCGGACCCCTTCGGCGGCAGCATCCCCGCCGGGCTGGAGTGTCACCTGGAGGGAGAGCTGCAGCGGTCAGAGCGGAACAGGCTGAGCGAGAACACACGCCTGGCCACCCGGTACGCGGTGCGGATCTTCAGGGAGTACCTTAGCGAGAAAGCTCAAAGTCCAGACTTTGAAACTCTGGACAAGGAGGCGCTGTGCGCGGTGCTGCGCTCCTTTTACGCGGAGGCGCGCTCCAAAAGTGGACAGTTGTACAGCAAGTCGTCCCTCATCAGTATCCGGAGCTCATTGAACCGGTACCTGAATGAGCCACCCTACTGTCGCACGTTGGACCTGACCAAGGACCCGGAGCTGCGAAGCGCCAACCTGACCCTGGCTGCGGTCATCCGGAGGCTGGAGGAGCAGGGCGCCGGTCCCGTGGTGCAGAAACAAGCCATCACGCGGTCGGACCTTAGAAAATTGTACGAGTCATCCGTGTTCAACACCGACACGCCGTTTGGGTTGCTCAATAAAGTCTGGTTCGAGACCTGCATGTATTTCTGCACCAGGGGCCGAGAGAACCAGCGGGAGCTTGAGGAGGACTCGTTCGGTCTGGCTGTGGATGAGGAAGGCAGAAAGTTTGTGTATTTCAAAGCTCTCGGACCGTACCACAAGTCCCGCTCCGCCGCCTGGACCAAGAAGCGTCCGGACGCAGAGGAGGACACCCTGCCGCGGATGTACGAGACGGGCTCGGAGCAGTGTCCGTACGCCAGCTTCGTCCGGTACGTTTCGAAACGGAACCCGCTGTGCAGGGCGTTCTTCCAGCGACCCCGGGACCACTGCTGCGCGAGCGATATGACGTGGTACGAGAACAAAGCTATCGGTAAGAACCTGTTGGGCACGAGGATGCAGATGTTGTCGCGCGCTGCCAAGCTCTCCAAGACCTACACCAACCACTGCATCGGCGCCGTCTCCATAGCAACGCTCAACAGCATCGTGGGCGCCGCGGGCTCCAGGCCGCCGACGACGCTTTACGTTGCCTCGGAAACGGTCAACGGTCACGCGCAGTCCCACCTCCAGCTCGTGATCCCATGCCTTCACCGGGTATCCGACGCTGCGGATCTGAAGCAGCGGACAACGGCAGCAGCAACAGTAAACACATCATCAATGACAACAACGAGTACAGTCAGCGCCGAGGAGGACCCGGAGGCTCCATACGCCAAGAGGCTGTGCGTGCGCCCCGGGACACGCGCGGAGTTGCCTTTGGAACGAAACGAGAGCGAGCCGGTGCCTGCGAGAGCCCCGGAGCTTCAGATTTCCACACAGCCCGCCGTGCGCTCCCCGGCAGCTCTGCCCACACAGGTAACAGAAGTATGTGATCCTTTGTCATCCTCAGTCGCCTGTGTGTTAACAGCTCGTGCATAAAATATAGCAAAATGTAGCCCCTCGTGCATCAGCACCGCGTATGCGTCCTGTATGTGTAACAAAGTCGTGCAGATGAAGTTCATTTTTACAAATCCAGTTCTTACAGATGTCATGGAGCAGCCAGGCATCAGCACCCTTTAAGGAGGAAGTTTTCTTTATAAATAAAGTGCACCTAGGTCAGGGTGCAGCATTGGTGGAGGAGGTATTCAGATCCTTTGAGTACTAAAATTCCTTTCTACTCTGTAGTACTACTTTAGAACTGTACTAGTAAAAGCTTACTTAAGTAAAAGTATCAGGGAAATGTATTTATACGTTAAAAATAAAATTACTACTGCAGAAAAGTTTGAATGAATTCAGGGAATCAAAATAATTAAAAGGAAGTCTTCATACATACATATATGAGAAGGTGGAACAATAAAATATTTTATACATGACTTACACGATTATAAAAATAGTTGCCAATTCATTTTATAATTAACTGACATATTGTTTCGCTGCCCTTGTATATTTTCATATGGTTTGTGTGCAAATGTCTTAATTTGTAAAGTAGTTATCTAATAGAAGTGTAAAGTGGTACGAAATTAAAAGACTAAAATAATGTAAAAGTTCCTCAGATTTGTACTTTAATACAGTACTTGAGTAAAGGTACTTAGTTACATTCCTGCACTGGCCAGCAGAGGGACACACAAAGTAACTGAAATTACAGTAACTTGGATCAAAGAACCAAGCATAGTATATTTCTTTAGTCCTGAAATTTTATAATGGAGTCATTATAATTACTTTAAAACATCATCTAAATTTGATTAAATGATATTCATGCATATTTTAAAATATGAAAAAATATAAAACTTATTTGTACTTGTGCTTGGGGACATTTTGTGAACTGTGAAAATGAGATGTTTTTCTGATATCCCACTCATAGAATTTTGTACTGAGAGAAGATAAAAAATAAGAAAACATTGATGAATCCCCAAAATCAATGGGTACTACCAAAATAAGAACAAATTGTGGACACAAACAAAAGTAAGAGAAATTTTGTTTGTATAGTGTTTCTTGCATAAGACCCAGTGTCTCATAAATGCAGCATATAATACTGTAGTCCTCAACCAGACTTGAAGTCCTTGACTTGAGGTCTGGTGAGTGAGGACTGTCCTGTGTTTGCACAGCCTGTACCACTGCAGATTAGTTGGTGAGTTCTTTCATCAAGTCAAGGACTTCAAGTCTGACCTTGCAAGACTGAAGATCTACAACAAAACAGAAGACAATGACATGTGACTGAACAGGTTTGAAGAGGGCAGTTTGGCACATAATTCAAGAAAACAGCACAACAATCTCCATTGTTGTGCTGTTTTTTTTTTTTAGCTCGACGCTGTGCTTCTTTTCAGGCACCTGGCAATGTCAAGTAGCCTACAACGTTATCTGGAAAAGTTGGTGCTCTTACAGAGCAAAGTCATATCCTTGTGCCCGAGAGATTGTCCTTTTGTTGATTTTTCTGCTGTCAGGCTCCTGGCATTATCTGGCAGTCCTGAAGCTGCATTGGAACTCTGATTGTAAATCATCAGCACTTGTCTAAAGCTTAGTGTTGGGTCAGGCCCAGCAGCCAGCTCACTGGATGTCCCGGGCTACAGTTGTGGGGGGTGCGTGTGCGCGCATGCTTGGATACCAGGTTGTCAAGAGCTGTGAGACTGAACCAAAAACACTGAAGCCTTAAACAAGTGACACCTCTAACAGTTGATTCACTGTTAATATAAAGTGCCTCATAGTGCAGCTATAAAGTTACTGTGCTTCTGTAAAATGCAGCATCTTTTAAATGACCCTGATGGTACCAGTTGAAAAAAAAATCCCTGTCACAATTGGTGCCACCAGAAGCCTCCAAACTGAAGGATCCTCAAATCTTACACATAGGGCCTTGAAATGTGTGGAATCCCAAAAAGCTGAAAGACTATACAGCTGCATAAAGCAGAGGTAAACTGTAGCGCTGGTGATAATGCTCTGTGGGTTTGGTTTAGTGATATCTTTTACAATATACAGTGTATTTGAAAATATTGATTAGTTCATCTTCAACCCAGTGGAGTCACAGATGAGTTGGATCAGTGGTGAGGGGTGTTTGCAGACAGTCAGTAAAGACAAGGCGGTGTCTGATGCTCTCTTCAAATAACTGTTTTCACCACAGTGGTGTTGTCTATATTTAACCTGTGCTCTTATGCAGCCCCCACAATGACATTCTAACTGATTCAATCATCAGGAGCATCAATCATCATCATCATTTGACTCTGCTCCATACATTTGCCCCATATCTCTAAAACTATTACTTTGATACCACTACTATGTGTGTTTGTGTGTTTTGGGTCACAGGACAGCAGTATGCTGAGTCAGCAGCTGGTCTCTGTGTCTCCTGTGAGCTCTGCTGGAATCCCCACGCCAGCCCAGCTCACTAAAACCAATGCACCTGTCCACATCGATGTAGGAGGACACATGTACACCAGCAGCCTGGCCACCCTCACAAAGTACCCCGAGTCACGGTGAGACACACATCCATTATGAAAAAACAATCCCTTAAGGTACCTTTAACTCCTGACAGCTCATCCAACACCTTACTTCAAATCAAAGTTTTCATGTTAGTCATTTGTCAATTTGACCATTAATTTGAAACAGCAAAAACTAAACACATAAAATCTTAAAACTAAAGGCCATCATTTCAAAATCCCTTAAAACTCAAGCAGATTTTAAAGGGGTAAATGACTTTCCCTATGATTTGCATATTCATTTGAAATATTTGACAAATCTATTCATTACCAAAATAAAGTTATATGAGGTTGATCTGAAATAATCTCAGGTGTAAATTAATGACATTTTAAGGAACTCTTATTCAGGCTTCAACTTTATAAAAAAAATATCCAAGTTTTGGGGTAAATGAATGGAAAACCTTCTAGTTAAACTAATATTTGAATATGTGAGGGGCTTTCAGTGGGTTCTCTGCATGGGTTAAAGCTGTAGTTGATATCTTTTGTGAGAACAACTTGCTGTCATGTTTACTGAAACTGTCATTTTATACTACATTCACACAGTGCGAAATGAGAAAAAAACCAAACAACCAATCAGAGCTGAGGAGTCTCTTATGGTGTGTTCACACCAAACATGATGCAAGCATTTTGCGCAGCAAGTTTACATACATAGTCAATACAAATACACAAATTCACACCGGGCAGCTTGATGGGCACATTGGACACTATGCAATTGCACAAGTTGAAATTTTTTACTGTGTTGCATTAGCCTATCAGTACTGAGATCTAGCTGAGATTCTCTTGATCTTACCGAGAGTCAGGAATGAAGAATAAACCATGTCGCTGTCTGTAGACACATGGAGCTTCACTCTGTACAGAGAGAACAAATAAGGACTCGAAGCGCTCAGAGATTAGTGAGCAAAGTTACAGCAATACAAAATGTATGTCTTGTGTAACCTATTTTTCTTGAGTTGCTTTCTTAGCAAAATACTGAGTAATTTAAGTAGGGGGCATGTAATCTGCTGCCGTGACACAATGATAATAGAAAAGGGTAACCGTGTTGGTTCACACTGCTTCAGGGCACAGAGACTCAGTGTATACATCCAGCTTTCTGTTGTGCTTCACTGCAAACAAAGTTAGCTGTTAGCTGTCTCTCCTTGTTAACATTTGCACAACCACTGCTGTTGAGGACAAATTTCTGCAAGTTGCAAAATGCTTCAGAAATACCCCAGAGGCCATATATAGCCTACGTGAGTAACGCTATGCGAACATTTTCTGTGTGTTGGTGTGAACACAGCTGTCAGTCATGTCAAATCACAGCTCATCAACTGCAGTCAAACTAGGCAGCGCTGATCAAATATGAATCGAGATTCTATTACTGCAGTGACTTTCAGAATCATATTAGTGTACTGGTGTACTGTTTAGCTGAAAAATGAGAAGGTGTGTTCCAGCCGTTAGGTGGTTCTTGGTTTTGGTTCAACTGTTTCCAACATGGCAGTAAGGTCACAAATGTTCTCATTTTACAGTTAAACAATGAACAAAAATATGCTTTTTATCACATCTGAGGTGAGAGATAAGTAATGCAGTAACAGAATTTGGATTCATATTTGATCAGTGCCGCCTGGTTTGGCAGTTTGACCGCAGTTCATGAAGAGACTGCTCATCTCTGATTGGTTGTTTTCAGTCAGCAAGTAAATAAAGTAAATAAAAGTAAATAAATGTTTTAGTTAAGATGTAAATTATGTGTTTTTAGGGGAAAATCCCCTGTACATTTTCCAGAAAGATTGAAAGCTATCCTTTATTTTCCATCTCTAATCAAACATTTCAGTATGTATACATGTAGGTTAGTTATAATTCTTTTCATGTCATTTTGTCATTGGTGAGCCCTGAAAGTTCTTTATTTAAATGCCTTCATATATTACATACATATATGTATCCACTAATAACCATTTTAAAATCCAATTAAAAACATTCATTACATCATTATTAGCTACATTTATGAAATTTTATGATAGAAAATAAAGGGATAAAGGGATTCATGGTGAGATACTCGTACAACACTGAAGACATGATGCAAGTTGTACTTGCAACCCATCTCTCTTTATGCACACTCTTGACTGTTCATCCACCATTTGCATAACGTTACATCCAGTAGTTGTCGCCTGTAGCTTATCTGTAAGTGCACAGTGCAGCATATCCCACTCAATGTTTAAGTCTAAAAATCTGAATCTTACTGTCAAAATCACACTTGATATATTAACTTTGCATTTTGAGGCCTGCAACAACATTCTACCACCAGTGGTTCTAAATGTGCTGAATTCATTTGCAGCCAAAGTACTTCAATATCACCCGGCAAGAAGTCATATCTCACTCTGGCTGGTATTTGATTTTGGATATATACTGCTACACCACTTCTATATGCATTCCTGCCCCTATACTGAATATACCATGCTGCATCTTTATATGTGTCATCTAGTTGCTGATTTTTGAAAACCACATGACAGTGTTTCTGCTTTGTTTCCTGTTTATGGCCTCATTCAACTCACTCTGTCAGCCTGCTAAATGATGATGAGGCCTATAGAGACTCAAGAGATCTTTGAAAATGAAGAGAAACTGAATGTTCCATTATCTTGTGGAAACAGTGGCCACTGTTAAGCAAAAGTTTCATAGTTTAATTGTATAAGGACCCAGTATTGTGCTTATCTTGCTTGAGATACAATCTGGTGGTGACAACACTCTTTCCTGCATCCTGTGTAGCACTAATGTAGTGTAGCACTATAGCATTATCACAGCCAAGCTTTCTACATATGTAAAGGCCAGTGTCATTATGTTTCACCTCCTTCCAAAATCTTCACATTTACAAGTCTATCTTCATAAAATCTTCACCAAGAAAAAAGCGATGAACAAAAAAAATTATTTGCCCTCTTTATGTCCTTGGGGCTATAATAACAAAAATCAATGTTTATTATTTTACCAGACCCCATAGTTTTTTAAATATCATCCTCTAGCAAATGCTTGAGATGACCATTCATTGTAATGGTTAAACAAAAAGAAAAATTAAAATTACAAATTATGTACTACTATAATGCTTGAAATATATTAGTATAATAACATATATCAATTTGAGACCGTGACATTAGCGATATTACCACTACTTATATTATCTCCAGGCACATTTACCATTATAGCACTTTGAGAACATCTCAGAAATGTTGAAAAAAAAGTCTTACTTTTCTTAAGTTCAAAATTAATGATATCTTACAGAAACATTTCGTGAAATTGTCCGCCTTCACCATCTTCCCCTCTCTGTCTCTCTCTCTCTCTAGGCACACACGTACTCCTTGCAAAGCACTGCAGCACTCCTCTCTGTCCTGACAGTTGCTGTATATGCGTAAAGTTTACGGTTTGCAGGTTAACATGTATTTTTCTTGCATCTTATGCATCTTCTTGTGTGATTTTATATCCACTCCTGAGACTAATAAATGTGATAACTCATCTGGCATTCACTTTCTGCAGAAATACCTCAACAGATTTTTTTTATTTATTTTTCAGTCTTCAGACTTTCATCTTTCTCAGCTTTTCCTCTTCTTCAGACTCTGTGCACATGGCCCTGCAGTCTCATGTCCAGCGTGCGTTTATTCTAATAAGGATGAAGTGGCACATGCTTTCAATGTAGGAGCACAGTGGGATTCTTTATTGTAAGAGCAGAGGTGTGAACGAAACGATCCTGGGGTTTAAGAACACATAGTGAATCATATGTAGACTTTTCATAGGAACAAATTTACGAAGAAGCTCAGGAGGGTCAGCGTCAATGAGGCCTATTGTACTGTACATTTAAGGAGTATTCATCCCTCCTCTCTGTACTGACTATGACACACAGCCCTCCAAGCATGATGTTAGAGATGGAACAAAATTCATAGCCCCCAGTCCACAGTTTTGCGTAACAATGCATTTTAAAATCCCTGTAAAGTAAACTGTAAAGCTGTTTTTGAAGCCAGTTTTCCTCTCTGATAGCAGTCACGGTCAGAGTGACACGCCCCAAGTAGAGAGAAGATACAATTAAAATACGATTGAAAACTGGCAAAGTGTCAAATCTGTTATGAAGTTGTAAACATTGAGCTGCTGCAGTACAACTGAGGATGTCTGTGGCCAGCAGACATGACAGCCTCCCCAGCATTTGTTTGGTTTTTGATAAAGAGGACTCTCTTTAATTGGTCTCTACTGTTTCCGACAGGATCGGTCGTCTGTTTGATGGAACGGAGCCCATAGTGTTGGACAGTCTAAAGCAGCACTACTTCATTGATCGTGATGGCCCGATGTTCCGCTACATACTGAACTTCCTGCGGACTTCCAAGCTCCTCATCCCTGCAGACTTCAAAGTGAGTGTGTACAGCTTTGATCAGGTATTAGCACATTTTGTCGCTGCCGCGAGTCTCAACACTCCCAAATCACTGGGACACCAAAAACAAAGGAGCCGTCCACACTGTCTGAGCAAGGATGTGAACTCCTGTCACATGGAGCCCTTGCACATAAACTACTGAAGACATGTTTTCTTTACTGCGTTCTATATGATTGACTATTTTAAAAACTCTGCTTGGTTTATAAACATCTCTTTTAATTTGTTACATTATGTAAAATGTTACTAAACACTCTGCAGCTTGATGATATCATGTGTAGTTGTTGCATTATGGTATTTTGATTTAATCAAACAGCCTGGCTGCTCTCGGTCATGTGGCCATCACTGCCTCCTGTCAGCATAAACAGAAGGGACACCTAGAACAAGTGTTCCTCACATACTGAGGCACTGACCTCAGTGCTGGCAGCTCTCTCTGGGCTGAATTAGCCACAGTTAAAGAAAGTTTAATTCTCCAACTTTCTTATTTATTAATTCATTTTCAGAATTATGTGACCCCCCACACAGAAAAACAAATAAAGCCATTGGGTCTCATTCATGAAATGTTAGTAAATCTGTGAGTCCATATGCACATAAATCGACGTAGTATATAAAATCTACACCAGATTCATGAGCGCCGCAGGACACTTGGATTTAATCATGGCATGTGTGTATGTCAGCAATTAGCAGACATCCCCCGCCCATGAAGAGCCAGTGAGCACCATATAAGGAGATGATCCTTACTTCATCCTGTCCACCTGACAACGTGCTGCAAACAAAACACTTTCACACTACATGTCTTATTCACCAATTCACACACTGATGGCCGAGGCTACCGTACATGGTGCCACCTGTTACTCAGTAACCATTCACACACACTCACACGGCGATGATGCAGCATCACTAGCATTTTGGGGTTCAGTATCTTGCCCAAGGATACTTCAACATGTTGACTAAAGGAGCCTGGGCTTGAACCGCTGACCTTCTGATTAGAGGACAACCCAGTCTGCTTCTGAGCCACAGCCATCAGTGTATTCATTGTGCAATTAATAATGTGCAGAGTACAAGACTTTCAAGATCTCAACATAGTGTACATAATGACGTTATTTGTGTCTACATGAATTACCAGTGATTTCGGGTGATGTGTACTTATTACTTTAGTCAGAGGGATCTGCAACTGCAGACTGATCACAAAACATGCAAGAAGTCAGTGTGTGTGTGTGTGTGTGTGTGTGTGTGTGTGTGTGTGTGTGTGTGTGTGTGTGTGTGTGTGTGTGTGTGTGTGTGTGTGTGTGTGTGTGTGTGTGTGGTCATCCCCTTCTTGCTCCTTCTATTGCAGTCTCAGTGGATACAGCTCATATCCTATCATCAAGGTGCAGCAACTACAACTACTACAAGCGCGTCCTGTTTGTGGATGCACTAAAATCAAACAGGTTGGAGCATTCTTGGAGCATCTCAGACAGCACATGACAAAGTCAAGACCAAGACAAGCTGTGCTGACAATTCATGCAATCTTCATTTAGATTACTTACTTACTTACTTTTACGCTTAGTTTATTTTTTAAAACTCCTAAATCACAAGTATGTTAAGACTGATTGAACAGATGTGCTCTGCATAAGGGTGGCACATGTACTGTATCTCTGTGTGACAAATGGTCAAACTTTGTTGATTATTTTGGGTAAAATATGACAGATGTGGACCTCTCAGATTTACTCAGAGGGGTTAGTCATGATTGTAGAATTGCTATGTATGTTGAATAATGCTCAGTGTCTTTGCTTGCATGCGTGTATTTTGTGCATTTATGTGTATTGTCAGGCTTTTCTGTCTTTGTTTCTTTTGCTGTGTGTGTGAGTGTCTCCGCTTGTCTTCATGTACACTGTGTGTGTTTTCTGTGTGTGTGTGTGTGTGTGTGTGTGTGTGTGTGTGTGTGTGTTTGCAGGAATACTCCCTTCTGTATGAAGAGGCCACTTTCTTCCAGCTTGCTACTCTGCAGGCTGAGCTGGAGCGCTGGAGGACTGAGCAGGAATGTGGGGCTGCGTGCCTGGAGTGTGAGTGTGTCGTGATTCATGTGGCTCCGGAGCTCGGTGAGAGGATCAGCGTGAGCGCCCACCGGGCGGTGATCAAGGAGATTTTTCCTGAGGTCAGAGACGTCATGTCCAATACCCTGAACACCAGCTGGAATGAAGACTCGACACACATCATTCGTTTCCCACTCAACGGCTACTGCCACCTCAACTCTGTCCAGGTATAGAACACACTCTGACACTCCACAGGCTGCACAGGGGACTTGGTGTGGATCATACCAACATTTATAAAAGTGCAATTTCAGACCGAAAGAGATTATTTCCAGTGGGACCAAGTGGTCAGTCAATGCATAGAGTTCACATACAGCTCAACTCTGGTGAACTTTGACACAATGGGTTTCATTCAAGAAAAGATATACTCACAGATTTTCTCTTCTTTTTTCTCATTGCCAGAATTTGTTCTTATTTTCTTAGTACCCACTGATTTTTGGGATTTACCAATATTTTCTTATTTTAGCACTTCTCTCAGGTTGAAAGAGTATTCTTACTTAGATAACAGAAAAAAAATCTTGTTTTCACAGTCCACAGATTGTTGCCCAGTGCATGGAAAAAATAAGTTTTACAACTGAACAACATTTCTAAACATTTCTTCTTGATCAAATTTTGATTTTCATGTTTTTAAATAATTATGATTGGATTATTACATTTCAGGGCCAAAGAAACTTTGTCTGTTAATTACATTAGTAACTATATAGCAATTTAGGTTACCATTCGTCCCTCTGCTGGCCAGTGCTGGAATGTAATTTACTCATGTACTAAAGTAGAAATCTCAGGAAGTTTTACATTACTTGAGTTTTTTAATCTCATGCCACTTTCCACTTCTACTCCAATGCACTTTAGAGGGAAATATTGTGTTTTTTACTATTATTATTTAATCAAACAGCAGATGATGGTCCAATCGAGGGACTAGCTCTTCACCTTCTTAAATTTTAGACATTAAATTTTAGCTTTGTCCGTCTACTTGTTGTCTACTACTCTTCTAATCTATACCAAAGCTGCAATATTCAGGGGTGTATATTTGTTAGCTTCCACTAAAGGGTTGGAGTTGGTCAGATTCATTTCATTCTATCTCTAGTAATCTTATATATTTGTGAACTTGGGTACATTGGTCAAAGATCAATTGATCCTTGGTGGAGAGGGTGGACAGCTCCAGGTACCTTGGTGCCAATCACTGAAAGCCTGACCTGGGTGTTGCTTACTGACTCAGAGGTGAGAAAAGAAAGGCAGAGACTGTTTTACCTGAGACGCCTGAGGGTATTTTGGGTATTACCTCAAATACTGAGGGATATCTATTCCTGCACCATCCACAGCGTCCTGACAGGGAACACGTCTGCCTGGTACAGAAACATGTTACCATTATTGTTGCTGTGCATCTCTCCCCCTCTCTCCCTCTCTCTTTCTCTTCTCCCTCTCTCTCTTTTTCTATGTATCATTTTGTCATCTGTAATTTAGTTTTTTACCACATCTGTGGCATGTCTGTCCATCCTGGAAGAGGAATCCCTCCTCAATCACCTTTTCTTAGGTTTCTACAATTTTTGTCCCCCTTTTAGGGTTTTTTGGGGAGTTTTTCCTTAGTTGATGTGAGGGTCTAAGGGTGGATGGGATGTCATACGCTGTGAAGCCCTTTGAGGCAAATTGTTATTTGTGATGATGGGCTTTATAAATAAAATTTACTTGGCTTGACTTGAATTGAAAAAGCACTGAACAGGACCTCAGGGCCCTGCAAAGAGTGGTTCGCTCAGCTGAACACACAATAGGTGTTGCTCTACCTGCATAAAGGATGTTTATACAAGACACTAAAGATCTCAGCCACAGATCACTGTCCAACCTTGCTGAGGTTGGACAGAAGGCAGCAGAAAGCACTGAGAGGCTCAGGAGGAGCTTCTTCCCTCAGACTGTATAGAAATATGAGACAATCCTGGTGAAAATTGGTGCAGCCAATGTACTGCTTTTAGCCCATTCAGTACAAGATGTGACTCATGTAATGTTCAGTGTGTTCCATTGGAGGGCACCAAAGTGGGAATTTTTCCCAAACCGACACAGTGACTTCAAATTACCGTGAGTGACGAGGGCAAACGCACTGCATATAGAGAAACGTGCATATACAAAAACAAATGCAAAAGAAAAATGCCGCAAATACAGAACCGTACTGCAAATACAGAACTGCGCTGCATATACGAAAATAAATGCAAAAAGAAAAAGCTGCATATCCACTCACACAACAGAGGCACTGAGCTCAGGTAAAGTTGGAAAGTTATTGACAGATCAGATCTTCGGGGACCAATAACTCATGAACAAAATGCTGTCAAAACACAAACGATGCCTCGTTTTAATCGCAGTTGGACTGAAAATGAGTTACACACTCATTTTCATCCAAAATATCTGTCCTCCAAGCTGAATAATTTACACTGCTCTTAATGCGCAGCAGGCTGCCAGACGAGTGCTTAGGGCCGTCCACAAAGTGCAACACCATAGAGCGAAAATATGCAATAACTCAATTTTTATACACTGTATTAGCACCAAATTTACCTCACAAACCAATGGTCTACTGGTGATTACACACTTAGTTACGGAAAATGTGCCCTCATAAAACATACCTATTTTTTTTTATAGGTAATTACATTCAATAATGTCACTGTTGCAGTGTCATTACTTTTACTTAAAATAAATTGTGCTCTGTGGTCGTGCTACAGCACTTAGTTTAGAAAAATGTGCTTTTGTGTGATTTGGGAAAATCATTATTTGAAATAATACTGAGCATATTATACAGAGGTGTCCTTTCAGTCATACTATAGGTCTTACTTTGGGAAAAAATGCTTTTGTGTAATTTTGGGAAATTTTTATTGGAAATAATACTCAACTTATGTTATTCAGTTTACAGTCATGAAATTCACTACAACCACTACAGGTCTCCCTTTGGTTTGTAAAGGCCTATGCAGCGCGTTTTTGTATATGTAACTTGTTTCTGTATATGCAGCGCACCATTTTAAATTGATCCATAAAATTTTTTTTTTTTTTTTCAATTATCTTTTTATTTAGTTTTTAAATTCCAGAACATACAATCAGGGAAATGAAGAGAAAAATACACAAATAAAATAAAATAAAATAAAAGTGCTAGAGGCCAGGGTAATGCCATCTAGAGAAATTAAATTGTTGGAAAAGGAGCTTCTGAGGTGTTTTGGGCCAAGAACAATAACTTCAGTTTTGTCTGAATTCAACATCAGGAAATTACGGCTCATCCAGGCTTTTACATCCTTAAGACATGTTTGAAGTCTAGATAGCTGATCAGTTTCATCTGGTTTCATAGATAGATATAATTGCGTATCATCAGCATAACAATGGAAATTTAAGGAATGTTTTCTAATTATGTTGCCTAGAGGAAGCATATATAAAGTGAAAAGGATTGGTCCGAGCACCGAACCTTGTGGCACTCCAAAGCGACCTTTGTATGTGCGGAGGGTTGATCATTGATGTGAACAAATTGGGAACGATCTGATAAGTATGACCTAAACCAGGCTAGTGACGTTCCTTTAAGGCCAATTGAGGATTCAAGTCTGTGCAGTAAGATTTGATGGTCAATGGTGTCAAATGCAGCACTGAGATCTAATAGGATTAAAACAGAGACCAGACCTGTGTCAGAAGCGATAAATAAGTTGTTATTAATTTTTACTAGTGCCGTCTCTGTGCTATGATGAACTCTAAAGCCTGACTGAAAGTCCTCGAATAAACTGTTGTCTCGGAGAAAGTCACAGAGCTGATGAGCAACCACTCTCTCAAGGATTTTAGAAATAAAGGGGAGATTAGATATCGGTCTATAGTTAGCTAAAATCTCAGGATCGAGAGTGGGCTTCTTTAGAAGAGGTTTAATGACAGCTACTTTAAAAGACTGGGGTACATAACCTGTCAATAAAGACGCGTTGATTATATCTAATAAAAAGTTGTCTAATAAAGGTAAAACTTCCTTAAGGAGCTTAGTTGGGATGGGGTCTAGCAGGCATGTTGATGGCTTAGATGCAGAAACCAAAGTATAGAGTTGATGAAGGTCAATGGGGGAGAAATGGTCTAGATAAATTTCGGGTCTTGCTGCCATAATCAGGCTATCTGAGTTCGGGGTCAGGTCAGTTGAGGGTAAGAGGTGATGGATTTTATCTCGAATAATTATGATTTTATTATTAAAGAAATTCATAAAGTCGTCACTGCTTAGGGCTGAAGGAATACAGGGCTCTATGGAGCTGTGACTCTGAGTCAACCTGGCTACAGTGTTGAAAAGAAACCTGGGATTGTTTTTGTTTTCCTCAATTAGTGATGAATAATAGTTTGCCCTGGCATGGCGGAGGGCCTTCTTATAGACTTTAAGACTGTCCAGCCAGACTAAACGGGACTCTTCCAGTTTGGTCGAACGCCAATGTCTTTCAAATTTTCGCGATGTTTGTTTCAATTTGCGAATCTGGAGGTTAAACCATGGGGCTAATTTTTTTTGTTTCATTATTTTCTTCTTGAAGGGTGCAACAGTGTCGAGAGCTGATCGCAGTGAGCCAGTAGCATTATCGATGAGACAGTCAATTTGGGAATGACTTAAGTTAGTAGTAGTGTGCTCAGGAGTTGTAAGACATGGTAATGATGTCAAAGCAGAGGGAATTAGTTTTAAATTTAGCCACTGCTGAGTCAGATAGACATCTAGAAGAGTAGCTCTTACTGAGAGGCTTGTAGTCAAGTAATAAAAAATTAAAAGTTATCAAATAATGGTCAGACAGAGCAGGAATCTCAGGAAAGACTGATAAATCTGCAATATCAATGCCGTACGCAAGGACTAGATCGAGGGTGTGATTGTAGCGGTGGGTGGGTTTATGTACACACTGACTGAAGCCTATTGAATCCAAAAGTGTGGAGAAAGCAGAACTAAGGCTGTCACTATTAACATCCATGTGAATGTTAAAATCCCCTACGATAATAATTTTGTCTGATTTGAGCACTAAACTTGATATAAGCTCAGAGAACTCAGATAGAAATTCAGAGTATGGGCCGGGGGCGCGGTACACTATGACAAACAGAATTGGCTGTAAAGTTTTCCAGGATGGGTGAGAAAGACTAAGAAAAAGGCTTTCAAATGAATTATAGTTTAGCTTGGCCTTAGTGTGAATTGCTAAGCTTGAATCAAAAATAGCAGCGACTCCCCCTCCTCGGCCAGTGTCCCGCGCAACGTGACTATTTGACCAGGAGGAGTGGATTCATTCAGGATAACGTACTCATCAGGACAAAGCCAGGTCTCAGTGAGGCATAATAAATCAATATGGTTATCCAATATTAAATCAGTGACTAAATGAGCCTTGGTTGATAAGGATCTAACGTTCAAGAGTCCGCATTTAATTCTCCTGTTATGATGCTGTATGACAGGAGATGAGTTAATTTTTATGAGATTTTCATGTACAACTCCCCTTTTGTTTATTTTAGTATTAAACAAATGAAGTGGTCGGGGGACAGACACTGTTTTTATAACATTTACATTATGGGTGTGTGTGACTGTGCTAGAGGAAGCTCAGAGAAGCGTGTAAGACTGCGACTCTGAAACCTGGTCCCAACTCTGGTTTGTCATGGCTTTGGGCCTCTAATAAAATCGGCCAGATTCTTAGAGAGGAGAGCGGCTCCATCCAAAGTGGGATGGATGCCGTCCCTTCGGATAAGACCAGGTTTACCCCAAAAGGAGCACCAATTATTAACGAAGCCCACATCATTTGCTGGACACCACCGCGACAACCAGCGGTTGAGTGCTGACATGCGGCTAAACATGTCATCACTGGTCACATTGGGAGGGGTCCAGAGAAGATTACGGTGTCCGACATCGTCTTGGCATACTCACACACCCGACTCTATGTTAATTTTAGTGACCTCCGATTGACGTAACCGGGTGTCATTGCCGCCAACGTGAATAACAATCTTACTGTATTTACGTTTAGCCTTAGCCAGCAGCTTCAAATTTGACTCGACGTCGCCCGCTCTGGCCCCAGGGATACATTTGACTATGGCCGCTGGTGTCACTAACTTCACGTTTCGCAAAATAGAGCTACCAATGACCAGGGTTGTGTCCTCGGTCGGTGTGTGGCTGAGAGGGGCATACTTATTTGAAACGTGAAGGGGGGGTGGGTGGTGTGCCACGGGCTTCGGCTTACTATGCTTCGCTCGGACAGTCACCCAGCCTCCCGGCTGCACGGGGGCTGCCGGGGGACGGCTAGCAGAGGCTATGCTATGTCGGTCCGCACCGGCTACAGGGGGCTCGCTAGCTATCGCAGCTACAGAGGGATTATCCACGGTGCGGAGCCGCGCTTCCAGATCGCTAAGCCTCGCCACACAATAGGTGTTGCTCTACCTGCATAAAGGATGTTTATACAAGACACTAAAGATCTCAGCCACAGATCACTGTCCAACCTTGCTGAGGTTGGACAGAAGGCAGCAGAAAGCACTGAGAGGCTCAGGAGGAGCTTCTTCCCTCAGACTGTATAGAAATATGAGACAATCCTGGTGAAAATTGGTGCAGCCAATGTACTGCTTTTAGCCCATTCAGTACAAGATGTGACTCATGTAATGTTCAGTGTGTTCCATTGGAGGGCACCAAAGTGGGAATTTTTCCCAAACCGACACAGTGACTTCAAATTACCGTGAGTGAACGAGGGCAAACGCGCTGCATATAGAGAGAAACGTGCATATACAAAAACAAATGCAAAAGAAAAATGCCGCAAATACAGAACCGTACTGCAAATACAGAACTGCGCTGCATATACGAAAATAAATGCAAAAAGAAAAAGCTGCATATCCACTCACACAACAGAGGCACTGAGCTCAGGTAAAGTTGGAAAGTTATTGACAGATCAGATCTTCGGGGACCAATAACTCATGAACAAAATGCTGTCAAAACACAAACGATGCCTCGTTTTAATCGCAGTTGGACTGAAAATGAGTTACACACTCATTTTCATCCAAAATATCTGTCCTCCAAGCTGAATAATTTACACTGCTCTTAATGCGCAGCAGGCTGCCAGACGAGTGCTTAGGGCCGTCCACAAAGTGCAACACCATAGAGCGAAAATATGCAATAACTCAATTTTTATACACTGTATTAGCACCAAATTTACCTCACAAACCAATGGTCTACTGGTGATTACACACTTAGTTACGGAAAAATGTGCCCCCATAAAACATACCTATTTTTTTTTATAGGTAATTACATTCAATAATGTCACTGTTGCAGTGTCATTACTTTTACTTAAAATAAATTGTGCTCTGTGGTCGTGCTACAGCACTTAGTTTAGAAAAATGTGCTTTTGTGTGATTTGGGAAAATCATTATTTGAAATAATACTGAGCATATTATACAGAGGTGTCCTTTCAGTCATACTATAGGTCTTACTTTGGGAAAAAATGCTTTTGTGTAATTTTGGGAAATTTTTATTGGAAATAATACTCAACTTATGTTATTCAGTTTACAGTCATGAAATTCACTACAACCACTACAGGTCTCCCTTTGGTTTGTAAAGGCCTATGCAGCGCGTTTCTGTATATGTAACTTGTTTCTGTATATGCAGCACACCATTTTAAATTGATCCATAAAATTTTTATTTTTTTTTTTCAATTATCTTTTTATTTAGTTTTTAAATTCCAGAACATACAATCAGGGAAGAGGGAAATGAAGAGAAAAATAAAACAAATAAAATAAAATAAAATAAAATAAAATAAAATAAAATAAAATATATAAAACATAAGAAACTAATACATGACAGACAACAACAAGAAGTACAGCAGAGTAAATTAAATCAGTCCATGGTCACAGTTCATCCTCTGAAAGTAGTATTTGAGCATGCCAAACCCTGATGATGTGTGTCAGAGGTCCATAAGTGGTTCCCATATCTTCTGGAAGGCATCCCCCTTGTTTTTTAGTGTATATGTGCATTGCTCCAGTTTCATTTTCATTTTCACAAGTTTCATTTAAGATTTCTTTAAACAAGTCGAATGATGGGGGTCTTTGTTGATTCCATTTGAGCAAGATGCATTTCTTTGCTATATAAGATATTATGGTAATCCTCTTCCTGCGTGTGGCGTCCAGTGTCTTGTCCAGTTCCGTACCAAAGAGGTACCGTGTTGGTGTAATGTCCAACGGGGTTTCCACAACCTTAACAGTTAAATCATGTATTGCCTTCCAGAAATATTTTAATTTCCTGCAATCCCAAAAAACATGCATGCATTACAACGATGACATCTGGAAGATGAGTTAGGAAACATTTTACATAAACGGAGTGGAGTAAGGTATATCCTGTGCATGAATTTATAACAAATTTATTTATTTATTTTTATTATTGAATTTATAACAAAAAACATTCTGGCAAATAGCATCCCACTGATCTTCATCAAGAGCACATCCCATATCCCTCTGCCATATGTTCCTAAGTGGGATCAGTGAAGAGCTGTGATGGTCTAATAAAGCATTATAAATTACAGAGATTTTTCCTTTTAATGTTGTAGATTTCACCAAAATCTTTTCGAAATTTGTCAGCTCCAAGGACAGACGATTTTCTCTTTTCAGGGTATTTACTAAATGGCGAATTTGTAAATATTTGTAAAAGTCCTGTTTCAGAATTCCGTATTCTGACATTAAGTCTGTAAAAGATTTGAGTGTTTCCTTTACAAACAAATGTTGGAGCTGACATATACCCTTCTCTCTCTCACTTTGCGAACAAGGAACTACCAATTGATGGTGGTAGATCTGGGTTTGAGGATAAGGGGAAAAACCTGGAGATTTTGCCAAAATTCCCACAAAACCTATTTATATCTTACCAAGCCTGAAGAGTGTTGTAAACTACATATGTTTTCTTTATTTGATGTAGTGAACTTATATTGTTTATGAATGGTAGCCAGGTTGTGGAAATAGGAGTACATAAAAATTTGAACAACTTTCACCTTTTTTTTTCCAAGTAGCAATCCCGACTTCGACGCTCCAGTGGAGAAAATGTTTTGATGTCAGATCTCATTGTTGTGTTGCTGTTGTTTGGTTTGTGCATGACTGCAGGTGTTGGAGCGGTTACAGCAGAGAGGATTCTGGATCACTGCTTCATGTGGAGGGGAGTGGACTCTTCCCAGTTTAGTGAATACATTTTACGGCGGGAGGGCAGAGGAAGCCAACATCCCCCCACACTCATCCAAATAAAACAGGAACTCATGGACTGAACTAACGGACGTTGCCCCTTTTGCTAAAAGTAAGCAACGCTTTGTGAAACTGAGGGCAGATTCCCGTCAGTAAGAAAGAAGTCATCAAACTGAGCAGAAATGAATCCACAGAATTTCTTCCGACTCAATAAAAAATATGCTACATAGTGACTGAGATATTAGTCTTCTTTGATACTTCACGAACTGTTGCCACATAAGTTTTAGACAGTGTTATCATTACAGTACAGGGGATTGGCAGACAGTCACTGAAAATGTGATCTTCAATTCAGTCAATTTGAGGTACATGAGCATTAGCACTTGTTGATATGAAAAGAAGACTAGTAATGATGTGCAAACAATTTTTTTTAAAAATTATCCTAGTTCCTGGAAATTATATTGAGAAATATTTGATAGCTAACATAACCCCAGATGGTAATGACTTATTTTGGCTAATCCATTGAATGGAATACCTGAAAAATCAAGGTAATGCATCACATTGATGCAAAAACTTCTGTAAATTGATATTATCACAGACCAGTCCTGCTCAGTGATTTCCAACATTTCCCCCATGGTCTGTAATACCTCCAGAGATATTAAATGGAGAGCTACCACAGTATGAACTGTGTGACACAGTCATATTGCCCACCCCTACCAGTATTCATCTCCACCACAGTCTGAGTGCTCTGAGACTGAGGCATGGAAATGTGCCAGGTGAAAATATGAAGTGCATGAAATCTGACATCATGCTGATATTTACTGAATGGCGCAAAATAGCTTCAGGAAAGGCTAGAGCTCATAAGATGACTGTATGGTTTTCACAAGGCTTTCAGTTTTAGAGGTAGGATATTTTAAAATGATGACTGGATCACTTATATATATTATATATATATATATATATATATATATATATACGTATATATACGTATATATACGTATATTTTGTTATGTATGAATAATAATGTCCTCCTGAGATACCATTTTGGTATTTTGTGATTTTAAAAGCCCTGTAGGGTTAATACTGATATTGGGTTGTTCTGAATCAGACCACCTATGTAAAGGATCACATCAGTAATTTTCTCAGATGCCAATAAATGTCTCTACATTTAATGGACAAAGACCACCCGTGGCCATTTAAATCATGATTCAACTGTCAAAAGCAAAGAAGGGAGTAGCATGACATTACTGGGACTCTTTTAATTTTGGAAGACAGTGAGAAGTGACAGTTCAGAGGACCTGTTGACTTTTTAACAGCAAATGTATATTTTAGGTAAGATGGTTCCACCGTGTTCCCAGAGAGCAAATCACTTTGCTCAGACTGCTCAGCATCTCTTTTAACATGCAGGCTACTATCTGCTGTTCAGCCTTGAATTAGAGGGCTCCAAATAATGTATTGAAAACAATCTTTTTTTCAGCTAAGACTACTACTTGTTATGTACTGTATTTGTTGAATATATACTGTATATGTTCAAAGCCACTGTTTACAACTTGCAATGTATAAACCATGAGGCATGAGCATTCTTTGCATGTGCTGTTGCATTGTTTTGTAATATTTGCAGAGAACATCCATTACTTTAACATGGAGAAGATCCAACATGTTTATATTTGGTACAAACATGTTGTATTTGTATCTCACTAAACAATCCTGACTTATGAGGCTGACTAACAGCCAGAAAAGTGTTTTTGCAGAACATTATGTCACAGTTGACCTTTGACCTCTTGGAAATAAAATGTCAGAATTTTGTCATTATATCCTATCAGACATTAGTTTGAAACTGAAGCGAATGAATTATTGTAAGGCCAAGAACATGTTTCATGAGGTCACTGTGACCTTGACCTCTGACCTTCAACCACCAGATTCTAACTGATTCATTCTTGAGTCCAAGTGAGCATTTGTGCCACATTTGAGAAAACTCCCTCGAGGCTATCTTCAGATATTGTGTTCACAAGAATCAGATGGATGCAAGGTCACAGTGACCTTGACCTTTTAAACTTAAATTTCAATGAGCTCATACTTGATTGAAGTGAATATTTTTGTCAAATTTGAAGTTCCTGAGATATCACCTCCACAAGAATAAGACGAATGCAAGGTAAGGTAACTTTATTTATACCCATAAGTAGATTAAGTTTACAGTCACTGAGTCATTCTCCTTTTTTACACATACAATCGACAGCACAGGACAGGAATTAACGTGATAAAGTGACATCAGTGCTCAATACTATAAAAAAATAAAAAGAGTAATTAAAACAAGACCAGTAAAAGCAAGATAAAAATAAGAGTATAACATGAGTCAGTAAAAACATAGTAAAAGATTAAAGATAAGAATATAAAACCAATCAATAAAAACCATGGTAGGTAAAAACAAAATAGAAATAGAAATATGTCATCAGTAAAATAACGTTTAAATTTGCAAAGAACAATAAAAAGTCAATAAATAATACTGAATTAGTTCCTTCAACATCAGAGCTGTGTTGCTATGATTTGTTGATCACACCGATGGCTGCTGGGACAATGCTGTTTTTGTATTGCTTGGTTTTACAGGCTGGTACTTTGTACCTACATCAAGGTCACTGTGACCTTCACCTTTGACCACCCAAATCCAATAAGTCCATTCTTAAGTCCAAGTAAATGTTTGTGTTAAAATGGAAGAAATTCCCTCAAGGTGTTCTTGAGATATTGCGTTCACAAGGCACAGAGGCATAAAAGTAAAATTTATTTCAGGCTTTGTTACATTTGTAGCGTGCAGTATCTGAATTAACCAGTTTCTGTTTTCATGCTGCTTTAGAAAAAAGAGGCAGAAAAATAATCTATGCAGAAAGGAATTAAATGTTTTTATATGTGAAGTGATATTTTCCCAAAAAATGTTCGCTAGGACAAGTTAGATAGCCAGCAAAGAAACATGGACCACCAACCCAAGACAGCATGGTTTATTTTTCTATCATATTTTTCCTGTTTTCATAACTGTTGTGAGATAATTTCTTAATAAAGTAACAAGAAACTCATGAGTAAGGATTTTCAAAGACAAGGTGACTCTGCAGTGATTCCTGCTGCTGTGGTGGCACTGCAGTCTGGACAGCTCACATATTCAATAGTTCAACCTTTGGGGAAATATGCTCAGCTGCTTTCTGGCCAAGAGTTGAGAGACAATGTCAATCTTGTCTGTACACTATATATGAAGCTTTCAGTACAGATTCAACAAACAACAGAAATATGTCTAGTGGAGCTGCTAGGTGGATTTTTTTTTCCAACACTCTTTATGAGTTTTTACACAGGTATTATCAGCAGTCATAAAAACAGTGAAGGAAACACGGTTCTTATATGATACTTACTATGATACATGATACTTTTAATAACCCCCATTCCAATCCCCTTCGTCCTCCTAGAACCCACTGCCGTCCGCCATCAGTATGAACACAGTCTTGTCTATGTTCCCTTTGCATATCCAACTCAGTGGTCCCACGGTCCTGGTACCAAGTGGCCCTCAGGGCATCTAAACAATTTGGGTTCACCTCAAAATGTGATTATATGGTCGCTGCATCCCTTTTGTCTTGTATTAGGTGATAAAAAGGAATCAGTAGCAGAATCTGGAGGATGGTTAACACATCCCGTAAACTGAGTTTCCACAAAGAGTCCAATTTAGAAGAAACAGAACAGGTGTGTACTAGGGAGACTGAATTTTCAACATAAAGGTCACTAGCAGTCCACAACCCTCTCTGTGGCTAGGTTTGGAAAACTGGATCCAAGCACGATGGCAGAAAATGTGGTTACAAAAACACTGTGTATGCAGGCCAATCTGGAACCTAAAGTGGTTCCAGATCTTCAGATTATTTGTTTTGATTAGATTTATAGCAACATGTTTAATTGAGAGAGCTAACTGGGAGTATACCAAGGTGAAAAGCATGAGGAGGAGATTTCCATCAGGGCCCACTGGAGTTGTTGACCTGATGCCTCATTTATGTTCAAGGAGAGGAGCTTGCTGATGTTACAAGCCGAGCAGTATTGGTAGAGGTTTGGCAAAGCCAGACCTCCTTTGGATCTGCAAAACTGACCTCTTAATGTGCAAACATTTGTTACACCCAAGAAATTAATTTATCAGTTAATTCGGGGTGACAAAAAGGTATTTACTAATAAATATTGGAATATGGTAAAAAAAAACAATAAAGAAACTGGGGTAGCCTGGGTGGATTTTTTTAAACTCTGGACAGATACCTGGGCTAATTGTTCCAGAGTTCATATTATTGAGACTCCCTCATCTGCTCTATTAGCCTACTCTATTTTCATTTTTATGATGGAATGATTGGAGGACATATTGCTTTGTCATGAAAAACATTCAGGAAACTTGGTTCTCCTATAACTTTATTATTGATCTTCTGAAAATGTGACCAAATCTGCTGTCAGAAATATACATACAGCAACCTGAATTATCAGTTTTAATGATCTAGAAAGTTGTTTATCAGTTTTGTTTTGTGGCATGGCCTTTGATCTTATGTGAGTAATTATGATCAACTGCTGCTTATAACCTCTGAGCTAATTTAAATATGGCTTGTTTGATGCACCCATCAGATTCAGCAACAATCACTCCAATGGGAAGTCTGCGATGTACAGCATGGATCTGAAAAAGCAGATCATTGACTTGAACAAGTCAGGAAAGTCACTTTTTAGCCATTTCAAAGCTGCAGGTCCTAAGATCAACCATGCAAACAATTGTGAGTATAAAGTGCACTGCACAACTGTGTAACAATTACAATCAAGAAGAAAACACAAGCTACCACTTGCAGCTGAGAGAAAACTGGTCAGGATGGTCAAGAGTCAAACAAGAGCCAACAAAAAGCAGGTCTGCAACAAGTTAGAAGCTACTGGAACACAGGTGTCAGTGTCCACTGTCAAGCATGTCTTACATCACCTTAGGCTGAGAGGCAGCTACACGAGAGAGGCCCTTGCTGCAGTAGCAGCACCTCAAGGCTCTGCTACAGTTTGCTGATGATTATATGGACGAAGAAAAGTCTTTTGAAGGGTGACCAGAAATATGTCTGGAGGTGATAAGTTGAAGCCTTTCACCAACAACACTGCTCCTACAGTCAAACACGGTGGTGGTATCATGCTCTGGGCCTATTTTGCTGCCTGTGAAACTGGTGCTTTACAGAAAGTAAATGGAAAAATGAAGAAGAATTACCTCCAAATTCTTTAGGAAAACCTAAAATCATCAGCTAGAAGGTTGAGTCTTGGACGCAGTTGGATGTCTGAAAAGGCAAAAGGTAAAAGACTGACTAAATCAGACCAGAGTTAAAGTTTTGAAATTGCCTCCCCAAAGTCCAGATTTAATTCCACCTAGCACATGTGGACTGTGCTGAAGAAACAAACCAGTACCAGAAAGCCAAGAAGAGTTTTCAAGTTCGGCAGAAGCTTGTGGATAGCTACCATAAGTGCCTAACTGAGTTGAAACTGGCCAAAGGATATTTAACCAATATTAGTATTGATGTAGGTATATTATGACCCAGCAGATTTGGTCACGTTTTCAAGGGATCCATAATAAATTCATGAAAGAACCAAATTTCCTGAATGTTTTTTGTGACAAAGTAGAACGTCCTCCAGTTACTCCATAGCAGAAAAATGAAATTTGTAGAAATAATTAGACTCAAGATTGCCATGATGTACGTGTTCTTTTCAAGTGTGGAAAAACTTTAAACCCCAACTCTACACCTTGTAAATGTATGATTTACAGCATGACAGAGATGCAAGAGGTAGGAAGTAACAGACAGCCTCTATTGAAATAACCCACCTGAAAGTTGTAGTTAAAACCATACTGACAGGAAGAGAATCCTGCTGTGCAAAATTATTCAGACTGTGTTTCATAGCCAGGGATTCTGTGGAAAAACTCATCATCATCACTCATCCCCACAGCCGCGTTGCTTTTGTGGTCAAAAACTGCCAAAGACACAGTAAGTGTCAAGATGTGACTAATTCTACTTCTTTAATGGTCAAAAAATAAACAAGCAGTAAAGTGGAAAAGTTAACATGCAACTGACACCTTAATGACACTGACTGCTCTTTGTTCACAGAACACTTTGCAGTAAACAGCAGTTTTCCAGAAGCGTATATCTTCCGCCTTTATCTTTTCATTCTACTCACATTTTCAACATGAAAAACAAAACTGTGCTTTGGAGACAGCTGATTACCATCACTGATCCTGCACTTCAACAACAAAAACAAAATTAATAACAACTCATGAACAGAAAGACATTTTATAGAACTAAAACAAAAAGATCTACAGCAGATTATTATCAGAACCATGCAATCACTAACAGCAGCAGGAGTCTGTTCATGCAGTCAGAGCATGGCTTTGTACAGAGTGAGAGAGTGGCAAAGGAAGTGGTCCTGCTCCATACACACCAGCAGGTCCTTCAGCATTACCCGAGTCACTGTCTGAACACCCTGTCTGGGCAGCAGAGTCACCTGACACAGACACAGACACACAGACACACACACACACACACACACACACAGATATTCACACTAAGTAAACCAACTATTTTGTGTAAATAGATTGTTTTCAGATATATTTTTAGGTAAAAAGTAATCATCTTCAGTGAGCTGGTCATGATCACAAACACAGCCTAACGGGTGAGTAAAGACCGTGACATGAATGTGTTGCTCTTGATGGTCAGTGTGTGACACAAACACTGGAGGCGTATGCATAGACAGCACAGACAATTTAGCTGCACAGGGGCCCGCACTGTATGGGGCCCATGTCACAAGCAGGCCCCATCTGACCAAGAGTGGGCCTGTGGCTTAAATGTGACATTAATGTTTCAAAAAGGTAATGTGTTCAAGAACAGTTCACATTATGATCTGTGTGATTCCATTGGTATATATAAACGTGCAAAATCCATCTCTGTCATGGTGCCAAAGAAGAATAAGGCAGTACCAAGCAGACTATAACAAAAGACATAGGATTATTCTACATATACTATAAAAACTATTATACTAACTACTACTAACTACTACTATACTAACTTTTTTTTTTTATGTTTATGTCACATACAGAAGCAATGATGATTGGTGAGTAATGTGTGTTCATGTGATAAGATGACAAGATTCTGGCTAAGTGAAGCGCAAAATCTGACAGACTGACAAGCTGAGCACAACGACGCAAGCCCAGCGAGCAGTCAGGCCATTCAAACACAAAAGCAGTGGCAAGAAAACAGGAGAGAATAGAACAGGAGGAGAAGGTTGGTGTGTGTCAACAAACATGCAGCTGGCTAACCTTAGCAGCAAGCAAGACAATGCTGGTCTAAATAATTGTAACATTAGGCCATTGCGTTGGATGTAAATTTTGAGACAAGCCATACATGTTAATACATGGTCATAATTGTAGGCCAAGTTGTGGGCTGCTGGTAAGTTAATAGCTATCTCTACTGGGAGTATAGCCAGCCTATGAAACATGAAGTAAGCTAGTATATGTTAGCTATCCATAGCATTAGATAACTGTTATATTTACATATTTAGGAGTTGCAGACCTAACCAGTCAGAGACGGAGTCAGAACCATTTAAACAGGGGTGTACAAGTTCTTTTTCAAGGGCATTTGTGGTATCTGATGGGCTGCCGTGGCCCTATTTAAAGGTTGTTATAATTTGGGAGTCAGGTCGCTGCTGAGCGCCTGTTTCAATTTGTGTGTGTGTGGTTGTGTCTGTGTGTAGTTTTTTGAGTAAACTGCACGTGCCACTGTGGCTGGCCAGTTTTCGAGACATGGTGTTGTTCTTGATAAGTATTGCAGCTCTGGTCTCTCTTATTTACTATAATCTCTTATTTCACACACTGCCAAAAACCAAAGTCATTCAAGTCATAGAATAATCATGAAGTGAAACAACAAAATGCTATAATGGAACAGAAAAAAACAGTTACTATCATTTTACAGATTTTGCCCAAACAAAGGAGCTTCTGTTCAACCTGTTTCACTTGTACTGTTCAGTAACATACTCTGAAGAGTGAAAGAGAATCGCTGTTCAAAAGAGCTTTGACTCCAAACACATTTGCTATCAGTCCTCTGTAGGTGCTGTCATCAGTGTGTGCTGTGCCAGCTGAGGTAAAGCCTGTGAAGAGGTAAAGGAAGCCCTGGGGCTGTGAGAGGAAAGAGCAAGAGAGGCAGCAGGCAGTCAGCTCCACTGGGTAACGGAGTTCAAAGGCAGTGGGAAGTATGTGCAGTTAACAGAGCGTCCTTATCTTTAAACCTACAGCCTGCAGGGCTGCGACTTAAACACACACTGAATTAAAGACTCAATGAGCTAAACTAACAGTCTGGTATATGCTAACTGTGGTAAGCTATAGGTTTTCTGTGTGTCGTTGTTAGCCAAGCAGGGGGGCTGGCTTTTACAGTAAGTCATTCTATCACCTGTGCTAATATGGGACATGCTGCTTTCTTTGATTTGCTATGCATCATTGGTGCCACATGAGCATTCCTTCCATCTTTGATGGAAATAACATGTGAGAGGTGTTTTGGATTCTCTGCTTGGTGCTAAGGATCTGGAGCGTGTTTCAGAATGCAGCTTTAACAAACTCTGAACTCTAGCTGATGAACCCTAAGATGGAAAACTCTGAGTTTTCAGTTCCAGAGCAGCTGATCAGAGTCAGTTCAGTCAGCTCTACTCAGAGCTAACTTACATTCACTCTGAGTTAGCTTGTGTGCGCTGAATAAAAAAACAACATCAACTCTGATTCAATTCACTATGGCAACAATGAAAAGCAGAGCCTCTATTTTAATCCAGGGATGTAGAGATATTTATAATTGGGAATGTGAGCTCCACTATCGGAGCTCTGCAGGACTGACACATCTGTCATGTATTTGTAGGCCTATATGCAGACTGTGCACAGTCAGAGCAGTGAAAAGGTATCGATAATTTAAGACAGTTAAGTTTTATTCGGCGTTGTCCATTTATTCATTAATTCATTTAGGCACTAGCCTACATGGTGTTCTAAATATAGCCTATTTGTTCAGCTTTAACTTGACAAAAGAACAGGGCCAGTAACTAAGCATCAACAATACACTGAAGATTTAAAACGTGTCTAAATCAGTGACATAAACATGATAAGCTCACAGTCTGATCCAGTAATAATGTGGTTGGTGATTTGTTCTTAAGCACAGTAACAGGTTACAGCAGAGCATTTAGTAGATTTATTTCAGCTACTACAGCAAACGTACTGAATCTGCACATTGTAACTGACATGCTGTTAAAACATGTTCAGACTACAGGCCTACACAGTCTGTTTCAAAAACTCATCTTATACAGCTGCACCACCATCCTGCTCATTTAAATATATCAAAATCATCTAAAATATTACATGAATTATCTTCCATCAGTGTGAACAATCATTTCATGGATGATGATGGGGTTAATTACTCACTGATTCAACTTGTGTAGAAAACTTGATATCAATTTTTACAATCTAAATTGAGATGACACATGATGTGCATTAAACATTTTAGTGGAGCTGTGCTAACAAACTGATAGCTGTCTGCAGTGTCAGAAAAAAGACGCTGTGTGATATCTGAATGTGAGGGTGATATTCTGCTGATCAAAGAAATGACTGACAGAGCATAAAACCTGTGAAAACAGAGTCAGTTCCCATGGTAACTGATCTGGTGAAAATTGAAAATTTCAGGGTTAACTTAGGCCATGTTCAGAGGAGAACAGCCTTACTAAAAACGCAAGTCTTTCCTTTGCATCGAAAATAAAAAAGGCGTTCATATGATAACATTGGAAGAACGATCTTCGTTTACACGAATCTACAAAAACAACCGAAAATGCTGTAGTATGCATGCCAGGCCAGAAGTTGGCGGTGTAACTTTGAAATGACACGCCATAGAAGAAGACCATGCACCTGCATGAAGTGGCTGTGACATCACCAATCTCGCTGGATCTACGCATTGCCAGTTTACACAGCGACAGAAGGGGTGGCACTTTCAAAAGATTATGCTCTGGAACCTGGTTTCAAAAGTTAACATTTTCAAGCCCCCAAAACGCTGTTGTGGTGTGAACGAAAGGCCAAACCGCAACAAGAGTATAACGTGTCATGCAAGAACCATTGCCGTGTAAATGGCCACTAAGTTCTCACTGAACCCTCTCAGTCAATCAGGGCCCTGTTTGTCTTAATTCTTTATACAAAAAAACTTACAGCTGGTTTGATTTTTGTTTTTTTTTTTTAGACAGCCACCTGACAACATATATGGTCAATCTTCTGATGCTCTTCATTCATGAAGAACTAACATCTAAACTATCAAGCTGCATGAATCTCAGTGGATGTCACAATGCAATAAATATCAGAGTAATGTGACAGGGATGTTGTAGTGCAGCACAATTAATGTATGACGTAGCATTGAAACTTTGTTAAAGCTCTAACATTTACTTAACACTTACTAGACTTAATAAACAGAAATAGTGCACATGCTCTTAACAGTTACCTCAACTGCACTGATTTATAATACGCTTATATTAGAGACAGGCCTTTATTCACATGTCCACGTTGTAGAGGTACATCTTATATTTTAGTTATACGTCTCCCTGTTGTCTGATCTGCCCCCTTTTTAATGTGCTGATGGTGTTGCTCCATGTTAATCTGCAGTCTTGATCACTTCAGTATAATGCACATTTCTACTACACTAACTCCACCAGGATCCTTACTGTTCTGCTCTGACTCACTTTAACAGAAATATTACTTTTATTCACTTAATCCAAACACTGCCATTCCTTTGCGGAATGATTATGTCAATGTAACACTTCCTGCTCGGTGTTTCACCTTAAAAGTCATTCAGCAGTTCTAATTACATAATTCTATCATCTCCTTTTAGGCTTTTAATGTGAATTGTCTGCTGGGAGCCTGATTTTAATTGACAGGTGCTTCTCTGGTTTTGTTTTCAACACAGAGACAAAACAGCACATAGACCAACCTGGCCTTCAGTCTGCTCCAGAGGTCTCTTCCTGCGAGGCCCGATGGCAGCCAGTGCAGTCTGGTTGGCCACTCTGTGCTGCAGCTCAGCTTCTTCCATTTGTTGAAACTGACAACAGCGGAAAGACAAAGGATTAGTGAAAACTGGGGTGACCGGTAAGTGTGTGTGTGCGTGTGTGTGTGTGTGTGTGTGTGTGTGTGTGTGGGTGTGTGTGTGTGGGTGTGTGCTGGTGACAGTGACAGTGAGGCTGCAGTGAGTGGAGCAGAGTTTTGAGGCTCTTTGTCAGTGAACGGATGCTTCAACTCCTCAAGACCCAAGATAAGTTCCAGTCTTACTTGTCATATGTTGATAACAGTAAAGGAGGTTAGCACGGAATAAGTACACTAAATTAACCTCCCAGGCTTCCTTAAGGTGGACTGTTAAGGTTGTTCCTATTTTCATGACAGTGTCAGCCTCCCCTAAACAGATAAGAGAGAAATGTCTGTCTGCTGAGTCTCACTAACTCATGAGGCAATCACAAATCCCAAATCAACATTCATTTTACTGTTAGTAGTATTGTAACTCTTGTTTTGTGCGTTATTTTTTTAAGTATCAGTTCAGGCACCTTTTTTGGCACCAGTACTGTTTTAAAAGTATCGTTTTAGCACTGGTATCGGAAAAAACCTAAGTGGTACCAATCCTAGTGAAAACGTGGTGAATAAGAAGTCAACTTGACCTGTGCCTCCAAAAACCACTAATCAATATTAAATATATCTCATTTGTTTTATCAAAAACCAACACATGGAAAAACAACAGTTTGCTGTTTTACAGGGGATTATGTGCCAGACTATTTCTTAACCATTTCTGAGACCAGTGACTTCCTTCACTCTCTGGTGGTCGTCTGGTGCTCACAACTCAGACAGATTTTGGCATGTGACTATCCTGAAACCACATATGATCATTTTACGCTTGAGATGCTTGTGGTAGCTTCAAATCCACTTTACAGATATGAGAGGGCTGTTAATAATCCTTTCTTTCTCCTTCACTACAGATAGTATATTATTGGAAATACGGAAGTCAATTTCTCAAACCATGACCAGGTGCATTAGCACACCTGTTTAAGTGTGCTAATGCCGTGCGTGTGCATGCGTGCACATGCGTGCTCATGCGTGCTAGCGCATTCTAGCGTGTGTTTAAAGACTTTGCAAAAAGCATTGCGTGGTGTGGTGGTAGTGTGTGTGGGGGTGGCAGCAGCAGAGCATGTAAATGAACAGATTCTTTGCTGAGGAGGAACCTCTGAGAGTGTGACGGCTGCGAGCCACAGAGCAGCCCGAGAAGGAAAACAAGCCACTGTCTACGTAAATAACCACACAGTTAGCAGTGCCTTTCATCCCTCACACCTCTCCCTGCCCTGCCAGCAACACACATTACACAGACTAAATGAGCAATTAACATGAAAAATAGAAAAGATTTAAAGAGTTCCCAAATAGTTTACACTGGCCTACAGGAAAGATAAATCACTACCAGAGAAAATTAAGATTATGAGGGAGTCTGTGTCTGTGTCCAACCAATTCACTGTGCAACACTGATTAAGACAAAAAGTGCCAAAAACATTCAAATGTAGATTCATATTGACCTCTATTCTTGGTTAAAAGTGACCTAACATGCTTGAACACCCTACTGTGAGTGTAACTTAATGGGCAAGTTTCCATTACAGATTTGTGCAAAACTTGAGTGAGTTTTGGAAAGGTCGATTGTAGGAGCCAAAATGTGAATGACAATTACTTCCGGTTATCGGCACGAGGAGGACGTGGTTTTGCATCCATTAGCATTTTAAGCACCTGTTCACGTGAGGGGAATCACACAGACTAGAGGGTTAGTGGGATCTGATATTTTCTGTTGACCGTGATCACAATCCGTGTAACATCTCACCGGTTCCTTTTTTTTTTTTTTTTGGTTGTTTCATCATTATGCAAAACCAGCTAAAATCGACACCTAGATTGTTGATCCAGCGACAGTGTCTCTCTTCCATGCCCAAAAGGGAGATTCAAGTTTGGTGACGCACTTCAATATCAGACATTTATTAAATCTTTTAAACACTCTATTGAAAGTAAAACCATGAACCCCAGAGACTGTCTCTATTATCTTGAACAGTGTACAACAGGACAGCCAAGGGAGCTCGTAAGAAGTTGTCAACATGGCCACAGACAGAGGATTCAGAAAAGCCAAGTCTTTACTTCAGAAGCATTTTGGCAATGAGCATAAAATTGCTTCAGCATATATAGAGAAAGCTCTTTTGTGGTCTGCAATAAAACCGGAAGACACAAAAACTCTGTAAGCATACACCCTCTTTCTGAGAGGATGTTGCAATGCCATGGAAAATGTCATTTACATGCATAAGCTTGATATACCAGCTAATATGCGTGCTATCATAAGGAAGTTGCCCTATCAGCTGAGCGATAAATGGAGGACTGTGCCCTGTGATATCCAGGAAAGGAACAATGAAAGAGCAACCTTTAAGAATATGGTGGATTTCCCTGAGAGGCAAGTGAAAATTGCAACAGATCCAGTATTTGGAGACATTACAGACACTCCAACCGTGAGCAAAGATGCAAGGAGGCCCAAGCCACAGCCTCATCCAAGAATAAAAGGGAGCATCTTTGCCACCAACGTGGCAGTCACTGATAAGAAAAATGATGATATAGGAAAAAAGGAAAAGGAGAGTTTGCTTGCTGTGAATAATGTGGAATATCACCTCTCTGGTGGGGAAGGAGCCTGAGCTGGTGTGCGAGGTTGAGAAGTTCCGAGTTCGGCCTCACCTCGACACACAGCGTGGGCTCCGGAACCAGTCTTCTCGAGAGGGGTTGGACTCTCTTCCACTCTGGAGTTGCCACTGGTGAGAGGCGCCGGGCAGGGGTGGCAATACTTATTGCCACTTAGTGCCTGTACGTTGGAGTTTACCCCGGTGAATGAGAGGGTAGCCTCCCTCTGCCTTTGGGTGGGGGGATGGATCCTGACTTGTTGTTTGTGTCCTTATGGTCCAAACAGTAGTTCAGAATATCCACCCTTTTTGGAGTCCTTAGAGGGGGTGCTGGAGAGTGCTCCTTCTGGGGACTCCCTCGTTTTGCTGGGGGACTTCAATGCTCATGTTGGCGACAACAGTGAGACCTGGAGGGGCGTGATTGGGAGGAATGGCCCCCCCGATCTGAACCCGAGTGGTGTTTTGCTACTTCTGTGCTCGCCACAGACTGTTCATAATGAACACCATGTTCAAGCATAAGGGTGTCCATATGTTGGTCAGACCTGGCAGACCCAAATGCATTGTGAGGGTCTGCTGGGAATGTCTGGCAGAGTCTCCCGTCAGAAGGAGCTTCAACTCCCACCTCCAGGAGAGCATAGACCATGTCCCGGGGGAGGCATGGGAAATTGAGTCAGAGTGAGCCATGTTCCGTGCCTGCATTGCTAAGGAGGCCGACCAGTGCTGTGGCCGTAAAGGGGGTTGGTGCCTGTTGGGGCAGCAACACCCGAACCCGCTGATGTACACCAGCGGTAAGGGATGCCGTCAAGCTGAAGAAGGAGTCCTATCAGGCCTTCTTGGCCTGTGGGACTCTGGAGGCAGCAGACAGGTACCGACAGGCCAAGCAAACTGCAGCTACATCGGTCGCCGAGGCGAGAAGATGGCGTGGCAGGAGTTTGGTGAGGCCATGAAGAACGACTTCCTGATGGCTTCAAAGAGGTTCTGGACCACCATCCGGCGTCTCAGGAGGGGGGCAGTGCTCTGTCAACATTGTGTATGGTGGGGACAGGGCGCTGCTGACCTCGACTCGCGACGTTGTGGATCGGTAGAAGGAATACTTCGAAGACCTCCTCAATCCCCTTGGCAGGATCCTTGAGGGTGCATTGGGAGTTTGCCAAACCAGTCCACATGTGCTTTGTGGACTTGGAGAAGGCATTCAACCGTGTCCCTCAGGGAGTCCTGTGGGGGGTTCTCCAGGAATTTGGGGATTCGGACCCCCTGATACGGGCTGTCTGTTCCCTGTATGACCAGTGCCAGAGCTTGGTCCGCATTGCCGGCAGTAAGTCAAACTTGTTTCCGGTGAGGGTTGGACTCCGCCAGGGCTGCCCTTTGTCACCGATTCTGTTCATAATATTATGGACAGAATTTCTAGGTGCAGCCAAGGTGTTGAGGGGGTCTGGTTTGGTGACCTCAGGATTGGGTCTCTGCTCTTTGCAGATGATGTGGTCCTGTTGGCTTCATCGGGCCGTGACCTCCAGCTCTCACTGGATCAGTTTGCAGCCGAGAGTGAAGCGGCCGGGATGAGAATCAGCACCTCCAAATCCGAGACCATGGTTCTCAGCCGGAAAAGGGTGGCGTGCCCCCTCCAGATCGGGGACGAGATCCTGCCCAAAGTGGAGGAGTTTAAGTACCTCGGGGTCTTGTTCACGAGTGAGGGAAGGATGGAGTGGGAGATCGACAGGTGGATCGGTGCAGCGTCTGCAGTAATGCGGATGCTGCACTGATCTGTCGTGGTGAAGAGGGAGCTGAGCCGAAAGGCAAAGCTCTCCATTTTCTGGTCGATCTTCGTTCTTACCCTCACCTATGGTCACAAGCTTTGGGTAGTGACCGAAAGAACAAGATCGCGGGTACAAGCGGCCGAAATGAGCTTCCTCCATAGGGTGGCTGGGCTCTCCCTTAGAGATAGGGTGAGAAGCTCGGTCATCCAGGAGGGGCTTGGAGTAGAGCCGCTGCTCCTCTGCGTTTAGAAGAGCCAGATGAGGTGGCTTGGGCATCTAATTAGGATGCCTCCAGGACGCCTCCCTGGTGAGGTGTTCAGGGCACGTCCCACCGGTAGGAGGCCCTGGGGAGGACCCAGGACACGCTGGAGAGACTATGTCTCACAGCTGGCCTGGGAACGCCTGGGGATCCCCCAAAAGAGCTGGACGAAGTGGCCGGAGAGAGGGAAATCTGGGCTTCCCTGCTTAGGCTGCTGCCCTGGCGACCCGACTCTGGATAAGCGGAAGAAAATGAAAAAAAAAACAGAATAGCTGCTTGTTCTGTGAAGGTGGATATGCATTGGAGATTGGACAATTTTAAGCACCTGTTCACGTGAGGGGAATCATACAGACTATGGGTTAGTGGGGTCTGATATTTTCTGTTGACCTAGATCACAATCCGTGTAACATCTCGCCAGTTCCTTTTTTTTAGTTGTTTCGTCATTATGCAATAAACCAGCTAAAATCGACACCTGGATTCAGCATGGATTTGTCATTAATGCATCCTACAGTTAAGAGCCCACTTTAGCCTCTTGGCAGCTTTCCTTTGTTTGTATAGTCGTTACATTAATAAAACGCAATTGCAAGATGACTGTGATTCCATTGAGTGATGTTATGCAACTTCTCCTCTGCCAATAACATTCCAAGAAGCATGCCGATGGATGTTCAAAACATAGGCAGGTTTATTTCTATTGCAGCCACTGCACTAGCTGTTAAATTTCGAATCAAAGGCCACATTTCTGAAGTTATGTGATTTAAAAACACCTCTTGTAGCACCTGCTGCATCATGCCCAAGGGAACCAGTTCCTTCTGATAAGCACATAGCCATAGCATCATGTAATGTAGAAAAGCCAAAAGGGAATTTCCATTGCAGTTTTGCCAAATATGGCTTTTTTTGAATTGCCTTAAATACCACCTTGTATGAGCGTAAAAAAATGTTGCGATACATTTTTCAAAATGTTTCCATTTGGCGTATTATCTGGCGCAATTTCAGGGTTAATGGAAACCCACCTACTGATTTCTGTTTTAATAATAATAATAATGCAACCAATAAGTCTTGTAGTTTATTCCATACTTGCCAATCCTCCCTAGTTTTGCAGGAGGCTCCTGCTTTTCATTGCCCACTCTCCTAACTTTTCACACCTTTTTTCTTCTCATTATTACAACCTGTTTGTGGCACTGTGCAGCGTCCAAGACTCATGTGCTTAATGCACAATCCCCATTATTTCCACAGATCTGATCTTTTTGCCAACTATTAACATTCATGTTTGAGGTGACCCATATCTGATATCAGTGAATGGATCTCTGTTTTGAAACGCCTTACATCCAACCAATAATGTCAAACATGTGCGATGAAACAACAATAAAAACATCACTTTTGTGAGACAGGCATTTGGGGAAAAAAGTAATGATGTATTGGTGCACGCTTCAGCTCCTTAAGGATGTGCTGCGGAGGTCGGATTACAATTCATCAAATGTTGAGGAGGGGGCTGTTTCTCTGATGCACCCTCCCAAACAGAAGCACATGATTCATTATTATGCAGATTGACATCATTGGACCTCCATTTGTTTGATTGATTTATTATTATGCAGAATTACATCATTGGACTTCCATTTGTTTTCCAGATACTGGGCTTTTGTTAAATGGGAAAATTTTCAGACTATTGAGGCTTTGGGATTATGAGCTGTTAGCTGCTACTGCAGGTAGTTATGGGGAGAGAGAGGTGTTGGTGCAGACAGAAGTGGAGTCAGCTTCAGCAGCCTTCTGTGGTTTAAGCAGCAAGCCCTCACACTGGAAGGTGAATGATTTGTGCCAAAATAGCTTTGGGTGACAATAGCTTGTAATGTGAGCATAGCCTAAAAATCTGCAATATCCACCCGAACAACAATACAGCTACACTTGACATGCACGTGATGCAGAAGAAAGCTGTTCCAAAGAAACAGAGAGTACAAAGCAAAAGAAATTCTCAAATTTCAGACATCCCGCTTCTAATGGAAAGTTCAAAAGGAAGGGTGCATGCATTCTGTAAGAACTGCCGACGATTTTTACACTGAGCATGGGGGTCGCACAGTTAGATTAAATAAATAAATGAACACTGGTGAATATTACTCAGTGCCAGTGCAAGTTCCCAGCAGAGGGGCAACTTATTCTGTATTCTTTCAGGAGAATGAAAAGTAAAATCAGAAGTATTTAACATAAAAAGCTGTTGCAGTGCTCTTATTATTTAGTTATTTTAATTCTTTAAACATATCCAGCATGCAGGAAGCAAAGTCTCTGAAACATTGCATGTGAAGAATCCCCCCCACCCCTGATTTTGGTTTCAAAATACTCCCTATTTTTGTGGTCTCAAGGTTGGCAAGCATGGTTAATTATTTTCAGAGACTCCAAAGCAGCAACAGGAAGTGTAGGGTCTGCAGTAACAGTAAACTTCAGCTTGCTGTCCAGAGACTTCCCTCTCCTCAGCTGCTATCCATGTCGCCACAGTGCAAAACAACAACAGACATATATGTATGCACATACAGACTTATAACAGTGCACAGATGAGTAAAAGATTGAAATAAAACAGGTTTTGACAAAATCAAAACCAAGGGAATCAAATAAAAAATTAGGAACTAGAATTACTGCCACACAGTTGTATGCCTCTCCAAGTTGCACTTACAGGTTACATCCATGTCTGTGAAAACATGGAAGCTTTACACACATCCTTCCCCCGGCAGCACAGAAGATCTCTACAGTCAGCACAGTTTCAAGATCAGTGACACCAATTCAGTGTCTGACCAAATCTCTCCCCTTCTGTTCCAGAGGTATGACGTTTGGTAATGGATATAAAATGTTAGAATTTATGTGAAATTTAATACTGTGAATTCTTGAGTTATGGCCAAAAATGTGTTTTATGAGGTCATCTTGACCTTGACCTTTGACCACCAGATTTTTACCAGTTTACTCTTCAGTCGAAGTGAATGTTTGTGCCAAATTTGAGGAAACTCCTTCAGGATATTAGGTTTACGTGAATGAGACGCAAGGTCACAGTGACTTTGACCTTTGAACACCAAATTCTAATCAATTCATCCTTGAGTCCAAGTGAATGTTTAGGTCAGATTTAAAGAAATTCCCTCAAGGTGTGCTTAAGACAGCACACTTACATGAATGAGACCAATGCAAGGTCACAGTGACCCTGGCCTTTGAACTATGACAACCACAGTATAGTCAGTTCATCCTTGAGTCCAAGTGAGCGCTTGTCCAAAAACAAATTCCTCAAGGGAGATATCACATTCACGAGAATGGAACGGACCTGGGGACGGACGGAGACGGATAACCCGAAAAACGTAACAGGAGTGAGACAACATAAACCATCAGGTTACACAACTGTGGCTGTTGTTAGAGATCTTGCCTACCCACTCACACTGTGGCAGCTCTCTTTTTAATATTCTGTCGTGTTACAAGATTGTAGGCAGTGTTGGAAATTTATGAGCAGGGGTGCTTTATGGTAATATTGGATTTTTAATTGATCTTTACACCAATATGATGAAGTATAATTATTTATCAGATATTTCATTTGCTGGATTTGCCAAACATAAATATCTCTACCCAGTTCTTAGCCTGTTTTAGCTTTGTTTTTTGGTTATTCAGCTTGCACACAGACAGCCTGGTTGAGTCTCAAAGCTTTCTCTGGGATAAAACAGACAGACACACATATGCACGCGCGCGCACGTACACACACACACACCTGTTTGGCTCTTTGCTTGAGCTGCTGATGCTGTGGATCCTCAGTATGTGAGCGACTCTGTGATCACAGACAGACAGAGCAGAATTTACATTAAGATAGGAAGGAGGAGTCACAGTGGTTTCAGCTAAAATGCTGGTGTGACCTAAACTGGCACTGAAATTTATACAAAAAACTATAACCCTTTTAAAGGTAAACGTCATATCACAAAATATACTCTATTTGGTTTTAATCTGAGTGCATTAAATGTCTTTTTTCCTAATAGAGAAAAATGGTGGTTTAAGTCAAACAAGGGCCGTTTTACTTTCTGGCCTAGAACAGCTTACTCTGGCCAGACGCAGCAGTCTCTCTCTCTCCTCTTCTTCTTTTCTCTTCTTCTTTAAACTCTCCACTTCCTCCATAATGTGAAGCTGGGAGCGTACATCACTTACTTTGACATGCCACAGATCCTCCTGTTGCCATACAAACACACACACACACACACACACACACACACAAGATAAAAGCCCTAATTTGTCAACATTTCGTATATTCTAAATCTTAAAACTCTCTATATTTTGGTGCTCAGAACAGATCGCATGCTGCAAAGGAGAGAGCTTCATTCTAAGGCAGCACAAAGAAGAGTTGTTGGTGTGGTGAAAAATGGATGTTAGACTTTTTGGTGGGAAAATACATCTCAGAACCACTTCTGTTTCTGATCAAACATCCCCCTGCTTCTATTTTTCTGATTTTATCAAGAAGAGTAAACTGATATAATATACTTCAAATGCACAGCAGTAACAAAATACTAATGACACAATAGCAAAATACTAATGAAAATAGGGACACACTTTCAGAGCCAGAAGATGTGTTCAAACTCATAACAAAGATTTGTTCTTTTTGTTTTAACCCATGTTTTCTTAGTTTTGCTCTTCTCTTAAGTAGAAGAACATTTTACGAGTGGTCAAGAGCTCAATGACATGCTAACAGCAGTGGAATGTAACTAAGTGCATTTATTCAACAACAAAACTTAAGTACATAGCTGGGGTACTTGTACTTAACATGAGGATTTTCTTTTCACAGCTCCATAGAGCCTTGTATTCCTTCGGCCCTAAGCAGTGACGACTTTATGACTTTCTTTAACGATAAAATTCGAACTATTCAAGATAAAATCCATCGCCTCTTGCCCTTACCTGACCTGACCCCGGACACAGATAGCCTGGATATGGCAGCAAGGCCTGAAATTTATTTGGACCATTTCTCCCCCATTGACCTTCATCGACTCTACACTTTGATTTCTGCGTCTAAGCCATCAACATGCCTGCTAGACCCCATCCCAACTAAGCTCCTTAAGGAAGTTTTGCCCTTATTAGACAACTCTTTATTAGATATAATTAATGCATCTTTACTAACAGGCTATGTACCACAGTCCTTTAAAGTGGCTGTCATTAAACCTCTTTTAAAGAAGCTCAGCCTTGATCCTGAGATTTTAGCTAACTATAGACTGATATCTAATCTCCCCTTTATTTCTAAAATCCTTGAGAGAGTGGTTGCTCATCAACTCTGTGACTTTCTCCAAGATAATAGTTTATTTGAGGACTTTCAGTCAGGCTTCAGAGTTCATCATAGTACAGAGACGGCACTTGCAAAAATTAATGACTTATTTATCACTTCTGACACAGGTCTGAAGTGATAAATAAGTCACTTCAGACCTGTGTCTGACTGAAAGTCCATCAAATCTTACTGCACAGACTGGAAAACTTAACTGGCCTTAAATGAATGGCACTAGCCTGGTTAAAGTCACACTTATCAGATCGTTCCCAATTTGTTCACATCAACGATCAACCCTCCACACGTACTAAGGTCTGCTTCAGAGTGCCACAGGGTTCTGTGCTTGGACCAATCCTTTTTACTTTATATATGCTTCCTCCAGGCAACATAATTAGAAAACACTCTATAAATTTCCATTGTTATGCTGACGATACGCAATTATATCTATCTATGAAACCAGATGAAACTGATCACCTATCTAGACTTCAAACATGTCTTAAGGATGTAAAAGCCTGGATGAGCCGTAATTTCCTGATGTTGAATTCAGACAAAACTGAAGTTATTGTTCTTGGCCCAAAACACCTCAGAAGCTCCTTTTCCAACAATGTAATTTCTCCAGGTGGCGTTACCTTGGCCTCTAGCACTACTGTAAGGAACCTCGGAGTTTTATTTGATCAAGATTTATCTTTTGCCTCCCACATAAAACAAACTTCAAGGACGGCTTTCTTTCACTTGTGTAACATCGCAAAAATTAGACATATCCTCTCCCAAACAGATGCTGAAAAATTAGTACATGCATTTGTCACCTCTAGGCTGGATTACTGTAACTCCCTATTATTTGGTTGCCCCAACAAATCTCTTAGGTCTCTCCAACTGGTGCAGAACGCTGCTGCTGGTGTTTTAACAGGAAGCAAGAAAAGGGATCATATTTCTCCTGTTTTAGCTTCTTTGCACTGGCTCCCTGTGAAATCCAGGACTGAATTTAAAATCCTCCTCCTTACTTACAAAGCTCTAAATGGTCAGGCTCCATCCTATCTGTCGCAGCTCATAGTTCCTTACCAACCCTCAAGATCACTGCGCTCTGAAAATGCAGGGTTACTTGTGGTTCCCAAAGTTTCCAAAAGTAGGATAGGAACCAGAGCCTTCAGCTACCACGCTCCTCTCCTATGGAACCATCTTCCAGTTTCGGTCAGTGAGGCAGACACCGTTTCAACTTTTAAGGGTAGACTTAAGACCTTCCTCTTTGATAAAGCTTATAATTAGGGCTGGCTTGGGTTGACTGGACCAGCCCATAGTCAGGCTGACATAGGTTTAACCTGCTGGGGGACCTCCTATGATATGCTGAGCTCCTTTTCTTTCTCTCAACGCCGCCATCAGAAAATCATGCATGTCTGTTTACTGCATTGCTGTTTGCAAGCTTAGCTTAGCCTCAGTAGTTTAGCTTAGCCTTACATCTGTGATAGCCATGTGGTACTCTCACTACCTGGGGCTCGCGATTTCGGAGCCTGGGTCTGTTGAACTGCACTACGCTAATCCCATTGCCACTCAGGAGCATTCCTGCTCCCTTGTTTCCTAGTTTTCCCGGATCCTGGCCGTAACTTTGATTGTGCCTGACCGTGGTGATAGCTGTGCTGATGCTGTGACCCTGCCTTTGGTTGTGCTCGTGCTGTGGCTGTACTGATACTGTGCCCCCCGCTCACTCTGATCGTGGTCTGGTCCTGGTTGCGCCGATGCTGTGATCTTGCCTTTGGACACCTCCCTATCAACATATGCATGAGATTCTTATCATCACCCTCAACATCATCATAGAGTGCAATTAATAATTTCACACCTATCGTTATTGTAAAATGACATGCATCTGTTTCTATTATTGCTGTGTCTCTCTCCCTCTCTCTCCCCCTCTCCTCCCCTCTCTCTCTTTCCTTTTAGAATTTAAATACATTTAGAAAATTAATTTAGAAATTAAATACATTCGCATAAATACAGTTACAATGATAAGTTTATTAGTCAATCAAGAAACTAACAGAAAATTAATTAACAACTACTTTGAAAAGCATTTAAGCCTTTATTATTTAATCATTTTTAGTAAATCTGAGTTTTGTGGGCCTTTTTTCTTCTCCTTTTTTTAAAAAAAATATACATTTTTGTTTATTTTTTATAGTTTGTAAATAGTTTAGTAGTACTTAATAGTTTTGAGGTTTTTAGGAGTTATTTATCTCTTTTTTCTCAAATTTTAGTTTTTGGGGTGCTTTGATTGCTTGTTTTTTGCTTGCTTACTTTTACTTATATAAAAGTTTCAATTTTTCACAGTATGGTATTAGTACTTTTAGTTAAGTAAAGGATCTGAATGCCTCTGCTTGCTAACCTACTTATCATGCTTTGTATTATAACCTTCTAGAAAAGCATCTTTCAACATGTTCAACTGTTGTTGTCATGCTTCACTGTGATTGGCGTAGCAGTTGCAGAACTCTGAGACCAGTGATGTGATGTGATTACTTGACAGAACTTTATTAATCACTACACCCTCTAAATTAATTTTCTACTTCACTCAGCCCTTATGCACTTTGCAATGCTGAACATGCACGAACCAAAATGACAGCAGTGACCTCTAGCACTGGCTTGATTAGAGATGTTACTGTAGCTGAGGTCTCTAAAGCTGCTGTCTGCTCTCTCCCTGCTCAAGTTGTGTCCTAGCAGTTGGGAGAGGGGCACAGGGGCCACCGGCTGTGCTAGCTAGCTAATTTTTGTCTCAATTTTGGTCTAATTGAAAAAAAAAAAAAGATCATATTCAATGCCGCTTGCAGAAAAAAAAATCTAAGGGGAAAAAGCATGGATTTATTAGGAGACCCTAATACAGCATTTGAGGTGGGACCCTGTTCATTCCTATAAGTTGCTCAGTGGTACATGAATACAAAAATGTTCAACTGCTGTGTATAAAATTAGCCAAATGATCGACACTGGTTAGGCATCATTAAGCCCATAGAGCAAGCACACTGGAGACAACTGCTGGCTGAGCACACTAATTCCAGTTTGGCACTCTGTTAACTTGAATTGGGATAAAATCATTTAATATTGCTTAAACATTTTCTGGACCAAACAGTATCACACGAAAGACTGAGGATACTGTGAAAAGTGAAAAATATCTTGATATTGTGGTTTTAACAATAGCTTGCTGGCTAACGAGGAAGAATTGCTAGCTACCTAATATAGGGAAAACCTTTGAGTAGACGATATCAAATATGTCATTCAGACTCTAGGGGCTGCTGGCTGGTAAATTGGTCGGCTTGCTGTTTGCAAATTACTTCATCAGCCAGTGTGACAAAGTAGCCTACACCAGATCCATGCAGCGTAGCTTACATACAGCTAGACATCCACAGCTACACCCATTGCAGTGGCTGGATACTGCTTATCCAGACATTTTTACGTTTCACTGAATCACTGCATCGTTAGGCTAAGTGTGTCTGAAACAACCTGTTAATAGTAAGCTGTTGTGTTCACCAGTGACGGTAAAATGGAGCACAAGATGGACAGGTGATTTGGTGCGCCGTCCAGAGTGATACGTACGGCACTACACCAGACTGTCATGGTAAAGATGGAGCTGAGAGGAAATGCAGAGCTTTTGAAATAGACAAATAGATAACTTGTTTGGTCTTGGTCGGTCGGTCACAAATAATATATGCTGCTGCCGGCTGGCAGGCCTGACTTCACTGTCTTAGTGCTTCAATGTCTTTTGCTGAAACATTTCAGCACCACTGACAGATGTTTTTGTTATGTGTAGGGTTGTTGAAACACAAGCCATGATGCAGCCTTTCTGAGGCAATTGCATGATTAAATCAATAAATTTTATTTTTATGATGATTATAGCCTATCATTTAGTAAGTTACATTCATTTTTGTTCCTGTCAGATTTGGTTGTGCGATGCTTTGCCTCAAATGAGAGCAAGAAGAGGATCTATCATCTCTGTAATGCTGAAAGTTGTGTTTTGGGCTTTTGTGTTCATTTAATTAATTCAGTTTGTGTTTTCGGACGCTTGCTGTCTGGTAAATGGCTTGTTAGTATGAATAGGCTTTTGTATATTCAGTTTTCGTATTTGAAGTAGGCCAAACTGTGCAGCTGTTCTTCCCATTTTGTTAGTGTGTGTGTGTGTGTGTGTGTGTGTGTGTGTGCGCGCGCGTGTGAGAGAGAGTGTGTGTGTGAGAAAGAGAGAGAGAGAAAAGTTCAGATCTATAGGTCTACTCGTTAATATTTTCGGATGGATGGTTGCTGTGTATTCACCTCATTCTGTCACAAAATTGTAAATTGTCACTAGCGCTGACTGTTAGAAGCATACGATTATTCTTGTATTCAGTTTTAATTTGTTTAATCTCTGCTAACTCTGCATCTGTTACATGATGCTGTGTGCAGTGCACGCTACTTCAAGTGCTTTGTCACCCAGCTGCGTGTCAATCTACCATGACTTGCCTTCTGATTAGGAAAAAACCTGCTTGCATTTCATGTGTGAAGTGTCCGCATTTTGGTGTTCATATTTGCAGTCCGTTGTAGTGTAAAATGTTCTAAAACTGGCATAAAATAACTTACTGAGGGTGAGGCAGAGATGGGAGGCAGAAACAAATATGGTCATATCGAAGGACACCTGGAAAGAAGTTTGTACTGAACTGCATTTGGTTACAGGTTCAAAGAGAGTTCAAATGGAAAATGATTATTAGATTTTTTTAGAACTTCACAGCAACATCCAAAATAGGACAAACACATCCCAGCTCCTGCTGGAGGAAATGTGGAGCGCATGTTGCTAACCACACTCATATATTCTGGTCATGTCCTAAGCTCAGTGTGTTCTGGAGAGAATTATTTGATGCACTGAAAGTGGTTTTCCAAAAGGGCATTTCACAAGACCCCACAGTGGCGCTTCTAGGTGTAACACCCAATGGCCTGAATGGAAGAGCCAAGAAATATCTGTTAAATATATTACTTACAGCAGCCCTGAAGTGTTTTACTATAAGATGGTTGAAACCAGACCCTCCCACCTACAATCAATATCTGGATCCAAAAAGTCTGGGACATCTATAGCATGGAGCGAATTAAATACCTATTAAGGCTCCAAAAAGACACTTTTACAACTAGATGGAGACCTGTAATGACTTTATTGTTGCAATAGTGAGAGACATTTCAACTGTGCAAAGAACCACTGTCTGTGCCATGTACCTTTTCTCCTGGGACTTGATTTTGCAGCTAAATTTTGGCAGGTGATACCTCTAAGTGAAGAAGAGCTATAATCAATATTTATTTTCATTTATTTTTATTGATTTTTATCACTTTATGATTTTCATTTGCCCATGTCTTTTTGTATGATTACATATATTTACATATGTGTATATATGTATTTATATGGATATGTCTTGGAGGTGGTGTCTATCTTTATTTCTGTATTATTTTATTTTATTTTTTTTAATTTAACTTACCTTATAATTTTATTTATCTAGTTATTATTTCATTTTCTTTTCTTTCCTCTCTCTTTTATTGGCTTAACAGCTGAATGTTATAAATGCCTATACAGTGGTCCCTCACTATAACACGGTTCACCTTTCGCGGCCTCGCAGTTTCGCAGATTTTTTTTAGTGCAATTTTGCATGCTTTTTTTTTTTTTTTTTTTACAGTGCATTGTGTTCTGCGTCCTGATTGGCTAAGGGACTGTAGACCATTGTCAATCAATCTCCTCCGTGCCGTGTCTCCTGTACAATACAGAATGCGTTCACCTTGCCAAATTTACAGCCTTAAAACACCTATAAAAAAAACAAAAAAAACAAAAAATTGTAAATTGTATTATTGCATTATTGTAAAAAATAAAGCTGACTACTTTGCGGATTTCGCCTATTGCGGGTTATTTTTAGAACGTAACTCCCGCGATAAACAAGGGACCACTGTAAAGCAGAAAAATGGAACATCTGCATATTGTATTGTTGTTGTTGAAAAAATAAAAAATGAGTTAAAAAAAAAACTGGCGTAAAATGTTGACCTTTCAAATTAGTGGAAAATAGGAGCACAAGCATTTAATATGTTGCCATTATATGATCTATCCGCATCCCCAAGTCTGACTGACTTCCCGTGTCCCTGGCTTTTGATTTACTGTTCCAACCCTCACTATGGTCATGAGCTTTGGGTAGTGACCAAAAGAATGAGATCATGGATACAAACAGCCAAAGTGAGTTTCTTCTGGTGGGTGTCAGCTCAGCCTTAGAGATAGGGTGAGGAGCTCAGACATCCAGGAGGAGCTTGGAGAAAAGCTGCTGTTACTTTGCATTAAAAGGGGGCCAGCTGAGATTCTTCAGGCATCTGATCAGGATGCCTTCTGTTCGAGGTGTTCTGGGTACGTAAACTGGTAGGAGGCCCTGGGGCAAAGCCAGAACAGGCTGGAGGGATTATTAATCTCATCTGGTCTGGGAACGCCTCAGAGTTCCCTAAAACAAGGTGCAAGGTGTTGCTGGGGAGAGGGATGTCTTGCCCCACAACCTGGCTCGGATAAGCAGACAAGGGATGGATAGATGGATGGTTGTTTGATCTAAGATGAGATTTAGTTGAAGGTGACACTGTGTATGACTGTCACGTTACTGCAGCAGTCTCCCATTCTAGCTACATACATACTATTCTATTACTGTACATACTATTCTATTACTTAATTATTATTATGTGTACATACCTTATTTCCTCTATGTACATACTTATTTTATTACTTATTTATTGTTATTTGTTATTGTTATTTTCTTTGTTACATTTCACTTTTCTTTTTTCATGCTGCTGTAACATTTGGAATTTCCCCCAATGGGGGATCAATAAAGGAATATTCTATATTCTATTCTATTCTAGCTAATGTCAGATAACATCAGTAGCAACTGTCACCAACATCATTTGGCAGTCACACACTGAAGTATTCAGGTTTATTATGTGCCTCAAACATCAGTGTGACTGCCTTAGTTAACCTGCTAAAAAACAGCTTCTCTGCATTTTCCGTCCTTTTGTGACAACGTGTTTCATTGTCCTGAAGAGGACGAGTAGTTTTCAATGACGCAATGCTGGTCCATGGCTTGGACTCAAAACCCAAGTTGCTATCTTCCATTTTTTTGATGACATGCAGGAAAACAAATCGAAGGCCAGCGTCTTTGGATTTATTGTTGGTGCAACTCACAACACAGCAAGTCTTCAGCAGAATTCAGTACAATTTGGGAGACATGTTACAATCTCCTCAGTGTACAGTGTTGCCGTCTATGCAGAACGCAGGGGCGTGGTGATGACAGCCTACTCTGGATGATGTATTGCTGATGCCGCTGGTTGATTTGTAACATTAGCTGATAGTCATTTACAGAAAACTAGTTAGTATAATAGAGCTGTCGTTCCAAACACTGCTCATTCCTTGAATAATTTTTGCACAATTCTGCACAATCTTACGCTTCTAAAAACTGCACTGCTCTTTCATTTTTATTTGATATATTGCACATATTTTCACTTGTCTCTAGATTTTTGCATTGATAACAAGGATTTCCTATGAGTTACATCTTTAGACAATGGCCTTTAGCTAATTGTCAATGTCTACCTAGTAATATGCTCACAGTGACAATGTTAATATGATGATGACTACAGTCTGCCAGCTGCCACCGAGGACTTTAACTATGGAACAGACATACTGGGAGTATGACATTGCAGCAATACATTACTGCAACCATGACCACAAACTATTCATAACATTTGCATTAGAACAACCTACTACCTTATGATGGTATAACAAGAAATGTTGGATTGAACAAGATACATTGATTTTGTGAAATAGTGAGAATGTTTTGTGATTTAACAAGATGGTGATATGTTATAAGCAAATCTGAACCGAGTACATGAATATCTAGTAATAGCAAGGAAATATGTCATAGTAATATGAAAAACAGCTTGTTATTCAGTTTCTCCTAACAACAAAGTGAGCGAGTGAGTGATTTTTTTCATTGTTGCAGCAATGCACTGCCTGCGTATGATTGTTCTGACATATTTCTTGGTGTTTCTTGGTTATTAAATATAAATCACTCCACATGCAATATGGAAGTTGATCAGTATGGCTGCTTTGGGTCAGGGTCAGACTACAGTACCTTCGGGGCTGCTTTGCGCTGTTCCGACATCACAGTCAGCTTCTCCAGCAGCCCACGGAGACACACCTCTGTGGCATGAGAAACCAGAGCTACCACCTCTGGACCAACATCCGTCACTCCAAATGCCTGTCCTAACACAGGGGACACAAAACTCCTGGCAGCAGTATCACAACAAGAGTCAAAGACACAGTAAAGCTTGTTGAGCTGGAATGGTGGTAAATGGTAAATGGTAAATGGTGGTAGAAACATGACAAAAATCATACAACCACATTTAACCCTTTGAAACCTGAGCAAACTGGCTTGATGTCTTTCCAAAACACATTAAGAAGGCAGTGAGTGATGAAAGAGGAAATGACCCAAAAGTAGCAAGAAATTAGTACATAAAAATTACCTAAATATTAATTAAAAATACACACACTCACTCATAACTCTGATTTGAAAGTTAAAAAACCTAGGGAAAGTGCTTAAAAGGATAATAATTTTGTAACATAATAATCTGTGTTTCATTTATGACCAAGTTGCTCATTGCCGTTTTGCCCTGTTGTTTCAGATTTCAAAGGGTTCGTTTTCAAAAGATTCTAATAATAATTAATTGTCTTGTTGTGGCTAATGAATCCATTAAATGCAGGGGCATCTTTTAAATGTAGCATTTGCACATCTTTTTACAAAAGTAATCCCTATAGTAGATAGGCAGAGCAATAGAGCAATAGAGTGATAGAGCAATAGATAGATAACAAGACAGGCAGGCAGACAGACAGATAGAGTGCACCTGGGTGTGTAACGTTACAATACTGGTATGAAAGAATCCCCTGCAGTCTAACTGATGTAATGAGTGCTTCATGGTCAAAATGTAAAATGAAATGTTGAGTGTAGTCATGTTGGCCGAGCTGTGCCTCAGTCTGGCTCTTGTACCTGTGTTTAGGATTCGGCTGAGCACTGGGTTAGGTGAGAGGAACAGCTGATCATGGCAGGACTGCACCACAGAGCCAACCACGGTGGTCAAGATCTGTGCATTCTCCTCCCTTAGGTTGACTCCAGCCATAGAGGCGACATCATTAATGTCATCATCTTCTCTGGGAAACACACACACACACACAAACACACACACACACACAAACCTCTGATTTGCGCAGGTCAGCCAACTTTGAACTTAAATAAGAGTCTAAAGATATCTGCTGTATGTATTACCTGTACGATCCTGAACTGTCCTTGAATGTACATTTGGTGGAATGAGGTGGATCCTGACTAAAAGGCTGCTTTATTGAAAAAGTACCTTCACAAAGAAAAACATATTAAGTTACTGGGAGAGTGGCATTTCGTTTAGCAGAGTGTGTGTTTGACACTGTGGATGGAGTTCAGTCTGTAGAACAAACTGTGTTAATAAGCAGTCTTGATATTGCTATTCTGCCTACATTGGCATTGAATTGCAGTTCTCTTCAACTTAGCAGGTTGATTTCATGGAGACAGACTGATCTTATAGTGCTGCAATTGCAATGTATTCTTTGTGCATTCATACCTACAGTACACTGACGTGTTCTTCTTGAGTCAGATATCTGGATACAGATTGCATGTTAATAGCAGGTGAAAACTACATCTCAAAGTGATTTTCACGAAGAATGGGAAAAAGGAGAGTAAATCCCATGAGAATTGCAATTTTTATCTTCTATAATGTTGATTTCATTCAAAATTACCAAAAATTGATTTTCATACATTTGATTCTCTCTCGTTGGCGGGGTAGAGGTCTCCAGTACCTTGTGGACTGGGAGGGTTACGGTCCTGAAGAGAGGTCCTGGGTTCCTGCTCGCCATATTGTGGACCCCAATCTCGTGGCCAACTTTCATCGGCAACACCCCAACCAGCCAGCCAATGAGTCTGCTTGTCAAGGGACCCGCATCTTGCCCCCACCTGTCCAGGATGTTGAGGTCCGTTCTATGGGGGAGATGTCAGATGTCGAGGAACTCTTTGCAGAACACTCTTTGCCAGATTGTCTTCGCTCTCATGCCTGACTCTCCAGCATTTGTTCCCGGACTGCTTACCTGGTATCGACCCGACTCACCTCTGACCTTTGCTTCACGTCACAGCCCCGGTTAATCCACCAGCCTTCTGTCCCCAACTACGAGTTTTGCCTGCCTTCTTTCTGTTCCTTGTCTGTCTGTGGCTGGTTGGGACTCAGTCCGTTCCTGCTCAGCCCAAAGACCCATTGTGTCAGCTTCACCTTGCCAGCTCCTCTCCTCTGGTGCCGTCAGCCTCGCCAACTCCATCTCAAGGTCCAGATCCACTCCCAGCCCTCATCTGAACCACTTTCCAGGAAAACTTCAATCTGCAGTGAGTTTGTGCTATTTCCCCTGCACCACACTCGTTGAGTCTTTTGTGAACTTTTAGACAATTAGCTGCTCATGAGTCCCACACATTCCCTGCCTGCCCCGTTGGTCTCGTGGTAACCTGCCACACGGGGGCCTGCGTACGGAATCCTGCCATACCCGCCTGCTCTACTCTGATGCATCTTGTGGTTAGCTGTTTTCCTGCATTAACCTGCTGAATAAAGACTGTTAATTCAACAAGCCTGGTTCAGTTGTGCTGCAATTGGGTTCACTCCACACCTGTTACAGCACAATCTGGCCAGCTATGGACCCAGTACACAATTGCACACCACTTAGTCGCCTCGAGTCAATTGAGGGCGTCCTGCAGCAACATGAGGCCATGATGACTGCGTATGCTGATGAAGCCAGACAGTCTGCTGCTGAAGCCAGACAGGCTGCTGAGGCTCAGGGACGAGCACTAACGGCGTTAGCCGGACAGATGCAACAGCTAGCAGCCCAACTTTCCCAGCTCTCTCCATTCGCTGGATTTGCCCCCTCTTTTGAAGCATTGGCTCCTGCTCCTGCACCTGTACCAGCCTCGTGTCTGCCCAGAGATGCTCCTGAGCCACGGGTGGGAACCCCAGAGTGTTACGATGGTGATTGAGAGACTTGTGGCCCCTTCCTCACCAACTCTCCATCTGAGACTTACCTCTCCGAGTGGAATCCAAAAAGATGGCACTTAAGTTCATCAGGCCTTTCACTATCCAGAAAGTCACCAATCCAATGGTGGTCCAGTTCACCCAACCTTCCATGTGTCCAAGATTAAGCCAGTCCACCACAGTCCCTTGGTCCCTGAGGCACCACCACCTCCCCCTCCAGAAATGGTCCATGGCGGTCCAGTGTATGCTGTGCATCACCTGATTCTCTCTCATTGACGGGGTAGAGGTCTCCAGTACCTTGTGGACTGGGAGGGTTATGGTCCTGAAGAGAGGTCCTGGGTTCCTGCTTGCCATATTGTGAAGAAATCAACAGTGAGGGCACATTGCAGCAGCCAGATGGTGTACTGTGCACACAGAAGTTGATTTTGTTTTGCAGTTGAATTCTTTATAAAGGGGAAGTTTTTGGATGCATTTTGGATTGAGTAACTTAATAAAATAATTAGCTTTGCATGACAAACGTGAAGAATGTTGTGAATACTGAGTATGCCAACACTCAGTGATGAACGTGAGCATCACAGAGCACTAAATTCAAGCACTTACAAACAAGACTGGCTCACCAGCACACAATACTTTACTAAACTTCTTCCAACTCTGGTCAGTTTAATAACTAGAACCCCATCAAAAGTCCACTAAGCATGGAGTATGGAAAACTCAGAAAAAAAACAACATTAAGCTGTTACGTTAACAAACAGCAGACTGTAGCATGCTTCAGGCACGTTCACAGGATTTCAATTTTGATGACCACATCATCTGCAAAAAGCAGGGACTCAATCCTGAGGTCACCAAACCAGACCCCCTCAACACCCTGGCTGCGCATAGAAATTCTGTCAATAAAAATTATGAACAGAATCGGTGACAAAGGGCAGCCCTGGCGGAGTCCTACTTCTTTCTTTTTTAAAAAAACTTACTTTCCAGAAATTTTCTTGTAACCTTTTACTAATTTCTTTTAGTAATTTTTTTTTAAAGAAATCAAGCCATTTTCAAGGGGTTAACTCTTACCTGTGAGGTGTTTTCCTGACTGGACCACTGTGTGTTTCGGGGTAGGTCTGCTGCTCCTAGAGCTGTAATTTCTGGACCGGGTGAATGTCGTCGACCCGGGTCTCAGAGTCACTCCTCGAGGTTGCTGGATAACCTGCATTTTAAGGGCAATCATTAAGATTTATTGTCCCAGAGGAAGACTTTTGTGACAAAAAGTACAACACAGAAACATACAGATAGAGACAGTACACAAAACCCTACATGCATGCATTCATCCATTCTCACAGAAGTGTTAACAGGGCAGAGTGTTCAGAGCTGCTGTTGTAAAAGAGACAGAACTCCTGCTGGACTGAGCTCCTCATTTTTAAAGTCCTGTATCTGCAACTGTGCAGCAGTAATGTCAAGTGTTGAAAGAATGGGTGATCAGTCATTTGCAAAGAGTTCTAGCTTTGCAGGCCTCTTGCTTACCATCTGCTGATTAAAGAGAAGAAGGTTAGCCCAAAGCTAGTGAGCAGTCACTGTGACCTTGACCTTTGACCACCAGATTCTGATATTAATTTATTCTTTGGCGTTAATGCCTTTCTTTGACAAGACAGAATTTAAGTGGGAAAGGGTGCGAGAGAGGAGATAACATGCAGCAAAGGGCTACGACCTGGAAACAAACCCATGACCGCTGCAGCAAGAACACTGCCTTTGTACATGGGGCGCCCGCTTTACCCAGTGAGCTACCTGGCGCCCTACATCATTAGTGCATTCTTGAGACCAAGTGGACGTTTGTGCCAGATTTGAGCAAACTCCCTCAAGGCCAACTTGAGATACTGCATTCACGAGAATGAGACAAGTGCAAGGTCACTGTGAACTTGACCTTTGACCACTGAAATCTAATCAGTTCAACCTTGAGTCCACTTGAAACTTTGCCAGCTTTGAAGAAATTATTGCTTTCACATGAATGAGATGAATGCAAGGTCAGTGTGACCTTGACCCATTAGTGCATTCTTGAGACCAAGTGGACGTTTGTGCCAGATTTGAGCAAACTCCCTCAAGGCCAACTTGAGATACTGCATTCACGAGAATGAGACAAGTGCAAGGTCACTGTGAACTTGACCTTTGACCACTGAAATCTAATCAGTTCAACCTTGAGTCCACTTGAAACTTTGCCAGCTTTGAAGAAATTATTGCTTTCACATGAATGAGATGAATGCAAGGTCAGTGTGACCTTGACCTTTGGTATTCCATACCAACGGTCAACATCTTTAACTTTTTAATAGCGTTTCTTTGTTAAGTGTTTTGTATTCTGTTAAAAAAATTGTTAAGATGTACTTAATGTTCAATTTTAAGTTAGAATTTGCCTTTGCAATAACAAAAATGTTGGCTGTCAATTTGTGCTGGAAAAAAACAAATACCAAACCCTACTCCCTTTTTTTTCTCTTATGATGCAATACACACTGCCTTGAGATACGCTGCGATTTCTCCTTTCATCCAGTTGCTCCACTGTTACTTTCTCTGTCTAAAGATGTTGTCCTTCATATGCATGGCACAAAATCTGCATTCTTCAGGAAAAGTCAACCTGTAGAAAACAGGTTTCTCCAATTCAAACAACCAACCCCAAAATAACACTTACACACCACATTAGATAAGAAGACAACATTTGTTTACCTGCTGGCCGGTGTTGAGATTTTGTCCTGTGTCTGTGCTGGACTGCTTCACAGAGGAAACAAGAGTGTTGGAATTGCAGGTAGAAGCTGAGGCCTGTTGGATGAATAACTGGGAGTCTGCAGTCAGCCGACGCACTGCAGGGAGACTTTTCTGGTAGCCATGACAAAAAGACGATGACGACGTATGATTAATTTGCTTTGGTCAAAGAATACAACACAGAGATGCACTGACTAAATATCCAATCCAAGGCCTCTGATGCTGATTGAATATGGATCTGGCACAGTAAAATAACAGGAGGAGCCTTCTGATTTCTGCCCACCTTATTTTCCATAAGCGACTTGATCCAAATACTCAAGGTCCTGATTCAACACCAACTTCTTTTACCTCAGAAACAATCTTTAGCAGAGACGCTCTGCCGAGAGCAGATAAACCTGACTACAGCCTGATTTCAGCTTGGCCTATTATAAACCTAGTCTTGAAATCAAAGGGATACTTCACCGATTTCAAACAGTTTTGTATCATAACAGTGTGGATAGTGTGTCTAGATGAAATATGGTAAACTTTCCTCCATCTAACCAGCACCCAGATCTCCCTGCTCTCTTCCTAGCAGTCTTAGCTGGATGACCTTTTTCTGGCTCTCAGGCTGTTAACCAAACTACAGGCTGTAGTTCTGCATTTTATTGCTACTCACCTATGTCGCCACCGCAGACAAAAAGAGTAGAGAAGTGCATCAAGGGACAAACTCGCCCCTCTCTCTCAAACTCAGATCAAATGGTAAAAGCGCTGATCAAAAATAAATTAAGATAATGTACAGCACTGCCGATTTCTTCAGAAACATGTCATTGCCCTGTTTAGCTGTAATAGCGAGAGTTTGTAAATAAAAAATGGGTGTCATACTGCTTCCTGCAGTGACAAGAGGCTGAAAAAATGGAAATCAAATAGTGAAACAAAGCAGCACTGATCAAATATGAACAAAGATTCTGAAACTGAGTTGTCTATTTCTCACCTCAAATTTTTCTGAAACATGTCTTTTGCTTTAACTGGAAAACAAGATTATTTGTTACTAGCCGGCCACCTTTGTGTCAATAGCACGAGTTTGCATTAAGTCACCTACCAGCAGGAGCATGTATTGCTCTGGTGAGACGCTGTACACCCTGGTTGTTGTAGGATTTCAATCTCTTGAGCAAAAGCCAAATTTTTCTGTTTCTTCTGACCATGTAGCGCGGATTAAAAAAGTATTTGCATCTTTCTACGTCACCGACACTTACTACTACTTCTGTTTATTAGGGGAGATTCAAAATACATATACAGAATCTCTTTCTGAGCAAATTCACCTGTACATTAAGTGCAAAGAGCAAGTGCACATACATATATACACACATAGTAAAAGCAAAAGTAAATAAATGAATAAAAAAGTGAAATGAATTTAGAATAAAAACAAAAGGAAAAATAAAAATAAAATAAAAGGAGACGTCACTGTAGGTACCACAGTGTTATCAATAATGAGTCATGGGTTTATCTTCTTAAAATTGGTTATGAAGTCAGGTACAACACATTTACATTTCCTCTCAATTGATTTTTTTTTCTAAATCTAGGCATTTCATCACATTTTTCAATAAAATTATGTGGGCTTATGGATTTTTCTGTTCAATAAAATCAGTCTTAGTGCCAACAATGTCATAAAGCCTATCATGTTGTATTGACTACTTGTTAGCTCCATCGTAGCTGCTCTGACTACAAACAATGCTAGAATGCGGTCTAGTTCAAATCTCATCTGTAGAACTAATAATAACTAATAACAAGCAATCCTTTTGCAGCTCATGTCCTACTGAAGCTGGTGCCTGTCAACACTGATTACAAGATAGGTTTACTGTGGGAAACATCTTGGAAATCCTGTTCTTCCCTGATTTCCACTCCTAGGTCCTCCTGCCAGCCCTCTCTTAGATGGTCCAGAGTGACTGTGATGTTTTATTTGCCTAAGTTTGTTATGGATTTTAGATATAGCTCCTTTAAGGGTCGGATAAAAATAGTGTATCCATTGTGGAGTCAGGTGGCTCATTGGGAAAGGATGGAAATGTTCTTTTAACAAAGCTCAGAACTTGCAAAAATCTAAAAAAAAAAAAAAAAAGTGCTAGGCATATAATTTTTTTATTGTTGTTACTGGAATGTGGAGAACATAATAAGTCTTGTAAGGAATGTACACCTTTGAGGTAGCACTGATGAAATGCCGTCAGAGTGATGGAGTAAAATATGATTGTCTTTCAATCAGCATAGCTAATACTGAACATTTCCGCCAGCCAAAGTGTGTCTTTATCAGGGACTACATTTTAATTGAATGTGAGACAACTGGATTAGTTAACCTTTAGTTTAGGAGTGCATAGAGCCGAGTAGATCATTGCTGGTAGTGAAGAAGGGAAGCAACTTTGATTTTACATACTTGACCACTCCACCATTGGGTATGAAACTAAAATGACATGGAACAAATACTGCAAGACCAGTAATAAAGCCGAAAGCAAAGCAATCCCATGCCTTCCAGTGTCCCGGGTCTTTATAAGAAGGTGTTCTTAATTCTTTTTCCAAATAAACTGAGATATTGCAGACTGCATTTTCTTATAAAAAGCCTCATAATGGGAATAGGAATGCAACAAAATAGAAATAGAAATTTCTGCAAAATATTCATTTTTAGAATATTAATTCGTCCTGCTAATGAAATAGGTAGGTTTGCCCATCAAAATTCTGTACTGTTCTACTGTATAACTTTGAAAAGTGTTGTTAAAATAAGACAACTTTTGAGTGATATTCATCCCAAAGTATTTAAAATGTTTTGAAACTGCAAATGATAAGAAGTTAAAAGTATCACTGCACTGTTGCACTTTCAGACTGATTGGAAATATTGTACTTTTAGAGAGGTTACACTTATATCCTTATACTACTCCGAATCTCTTCAAAACTGACATTATAACTGGCACTGATTTCAAGGGGTTTGAGATATATAATAATAAATCTTCTACATATAGTCCCTCTCTTTTTAATTCCTATGTAGTCTTTTGCTTTATGCATAGAAATGGCTGGAGATGCAAGTGCAAACAGCAGTGGTGATAACTAGCATGTACTGAGGCCAGAGGTTGGGCATATAATAATTTGATAAAGGAAATAAATTTAAAAGATAAGTATCTCAGGGTGCTGAGTGTTAACATGCTGCATGTGACAATTACTCAGCAATCTCTGACTGTTAGAAAACAGAAGCCTATCTTTGATGAATCCTGTCTGGCTTTGAAATATTACTGCTGGAAGAATGTTCCCCAAGCACATTGGAATTTTAGCTAATATTCTATTATCAACATGAAGTAAGCTCACTGGTCTGTATGAACATGGATACTATCTGTCTTATAGATGAGGGAGATGCTTGCTTTATAAAAGGTTTGTGGGAGACAGCTTTTAGCCTTGTGCTTCATTAAACATATCTAGTAGAAGTAGTGATATCTGACAACTGAAAGCCTTATAGAACTCAGAAGTGTAGCTGTCTGGGCCTGGGGCTTTGGAATTCTGCATATTTTGTATGCTTGTTCTATTTCTGCTTTGGTTATGGGTATTTCCTAACAGTTCTTTATTCTCATTCCTGATCGCTGAAATATCCAGTTCTTAAAAAAAAAAAAAAAATCTAGCAATGATGGATTTCTCATGGTGTGCTAAGACCTTGCCAACTTTTTCACCTTGTTAAAAATATTTATGTTTTGGGGCACCCAGTGGCTCAGTTGGTAGAGCGGACACCCCATGTATAGAAGCTATGCCCTTACTACAGTGGGTTCGGTTCTGGCCTCGGCCCTTTGCTGCGTTATCCCCTCTCTCTCTCCTCCTTTCACACTTAAGCTGTCCTGTCTCAGTAAAGGCAAAAACGCAACAACAAAAAATCTTCCAAAAAAAAATAAAAAATATATATATATATATATATTTTGCTTAAGTTAGAGCTGTATATAATAGACTAAGTTCGGTTTCAAGAGACAGTTTTCTTTTATGTAAGTCTGGTGAAGGGGATGCCAAGTACTGTTGGTCTAGCACGCTAGTCATCCATAAGTTGAGTTTCTCTTTCTATTGCTTATTAACTAAGTTACTATGAGGAAAGTATCTGCCCTCGGGGCATGGGCCTTAAGTGCCTCCCATAGTGAAGATCTTGTCATATCTGCAGTATCGCTGATAAATACAGATTTCTGTGGCTTTTTAACTCTTCAACTTTTTTGTCCCTTAGTTAAGTTATCAAATCGCAATGTCCTTAAAGTATACCTTTGTCCAAGGGCCAATTGAAGAGTTAGTGGGCTGTGGTCAGACAATACTATTGTTCCATATTCAAATGTTTTATTGATGGAAAGAAATTTACTAAGAAAAGTTGATTAGATAAGAGTGATGAACTAGTGAGAAATGAGAATACTGTCGTGTGCTGGGAAACAAGGTTCTCCATGGATCTACTATTCTATATGTTTCAAGAAATTAAATATTTTTTGCTGATTTGGATAGAGCTGCATGTCTATTAGATGACCTATAAAGGTTTGGATCAAGCACCAAGTTAAAGTCTCCACCTATTATTAGTTGATGGGAGTCCATATTCGGTAATGCAGTGAGAAAAGATGATAGAAATTGCTCATCATCAACAATGGGAGCATAGATAATTAGCTAATGTAATAGCTTATTCTGAAGTTTCCCTGTCATTACAATGTATCCTACCCTCAGGTCTGAAATAACTTTAGAAACTATGCAAGGTATTGTTTTTTAGTTAATATTGCTGTGCTTCTGCTTTCATGAAATATGTGCCCCATCCATTTCCAAAACAGTCTATTGTGATACTGGGCTCTCAAATTCGTTTCTTGTAAGAATGCAATATCTGTTCTTTCTTTCGAGATAAGACATTGCCTCACTTTACGGCTCCATTCAGTCCTTTACAATTCCATGACATAAACTGAATCAGATTTTGTTGCATTGTCCTAGGAGTTATCCTAATTAGCCATTGTAACACTGTTGAGATAGTCAAGTCAAAAGTGCAGTGATTCTCATATATATATGTATACTAAACAAAGAATTAAAAAAAGAACTACCCCCTCAGAACTAAAACCAACCCCTCTCTACCTTTCCCCAAACAATATACACATCTGTAGAAAGAAAAGAAAAAACACTTCACAAAAATCTTTGTTATCCACCATAACTCTGAGAGGCAAATAGACGCTTGACTTACCACTAAATTCCAATGTTTATGACTTTATCTGATGTTTCTAGACCAGCCCCATTAAACATAGCAGTCCTCATTTTTGTCTGACCTTGTAATAATGAGAAAGATACATGGCTTATTACAAGAAGAGAAAATGTTAAAAGAAAAAGTCCTTAAAGTATCCTGAAGTTCAAAATTTAAAAACCCGCCATTATCATTTTTGCATATGTGCAGAAATAATTAAAAAGGTGTGTAAACTAATGTTTTTACATATGCTGTCAGAAACACAGGTTAGTTCTTCAGTTATATTTTACATAAGGACAAAACAAATAAACGTGAATAAAGTGAACCAACCTGACTCACATCAGTCCTGTCAATCAGTTTCATCTGTAGGTCACATCCCAGCCAGGGGATACAGTTCTCTGAGGTGGTCTACACTCATTCCTACAGTAAAGAGTGATTTCATGGAAAACTGTTTAGGAAGTGACTTACGGTTACATGTTAACTTGTTACTTGTCATCAGGTGTGGCCAGGATGGTGGTTTTATGAATCTCTCAGTATCTTGTTGCTTGTTGAATAAGTGCCTGGAGCCGTCAGTCCACAGTTATCGTCACCCTCGCAGGATTAAACGTCCAGTAGGGGATTCCAGCACTCCGCAGCTTGGCCTTCACCTGGTTAAATGAAGCTTGCAGTTGACCTCTGGGCTCATGTCCGGAAAGATGTGTACAGCCTTTGTTAGAGCAAGCCGCCCTTGTTCCGACATCATGGCTTGAGAGCTCCCCCCATCATGGCTCCCCTCTCTGTGACTTTGGGCCAGACTCCTGCGTAGCTGGTCTATCATGACCAGTGAGTGAAGTTTTCATCACCGAGCACTTCCGAAAGAAATCTCATCTGCAATGAAACTCGGGCTCCCTGCTTCAATGCCCTCTGCGGCTCAAAAAATATGTAGGTTGTGTCTGCGGCCTCTGTTTTCGAGATCTGTGCATTTCTGTGTTTCTTGTGTAACGCTGCAGTATTATCAGAAACATCGCAGAGTGACTTTTCCATCTTTCTCTGTTTGTTTGCCATCATTGCCGCCCATTTTTTTTTGTGAGAAATCACTCGAGAGCTCGTTCATATCAGCTTTAGCTTCTTCCTGGAGACAGATGTCCCTCAGTATCTCATGGTGAATAAATTCTATTGTGACTTTTTATCATCCCCTCTTGAAATGTTTGAAGTTGGCTCCAGAGTGTCCAGAAAGAGCAGTTTTATGAAAAGACAATCTTGCCAGCAGTGAAATACTTCTTTAATATCAATAAGTGACAGCTGATGGTTTAGTAATTTTACACCTATCACTATTGTAATATCACATGCTATTGTTAACATTATTGCTGTGCATCTCTCCCCCTCTCTCTTTTATCTTTCTTTTTCATCATTTGCAATTTAATTGTTATTTACGACATCTATTGCACGTCTGTCCGTCCTGGAAGAGGGATCCCTCCTCAGCCGCTCTTCCTGAGGTTTCTTCCGTTTGTTTCCCCCGTTACAGGGGTTTTTGGGGTAAGTTTTTCCTTAGGTGATGTTTGAGTCTAAGGACAGAGGGATGTTGTATGCTGTAAAGCGCTCTGAGGAACACTGTGTTTTGTGATAGTGGGCTTTATAAATAAAATCAAATTGAATTGAATTGATATGAACTGCCGCCAACTATATCAGTCATTTTAAAAGGTGAAAGTGAGTATCAGAGCCAGCTAAAAATGTCAAGCTGCTAAGTGAATGTTTTGTACATAGCTCTTTGCTTAAGTAGTGACTAAGGGAGAGGGAGTTTTATTTTGCGTCACTAAAAGATACATAGAGGATCTGCTAAAATGAAAATGGCTTAAGACACGGATTTGTACAGTTGTAGATGACAAATAATGGTAAATGAAATACTTCCCATCCCCTAAATGCTGTCACCATCACGCCTTGATGTGGGGGAGATGTAATATTTCACATCCAGTGCATCAATCAGTATTGTGAAAAAAAAAAGATGACTGTTAACAAGTAGAACAAAGAAACATGTTATCTACATAACAATTGTATCCAATAAGTTCAAGAGGTTTTAGAGTGATAACTTGGGCTGTAAAATGATAATAAATAGCAACTGATTGCAGAATTTCAATATTATTGTGATTAATCACCAGCGCCGCAGGTAAATATATACAGAGGAAACACTGTATTTTCTAACCAGGGTGTCAGAGCAGTCAATCAACAAAATAATTTTTCACATGCAGAAACTAATTTTCACTCTTGTGCAGTGAAATGCTTCCAGCCTGGCAGTCATTAAAGAGGGCAGCTGACTGCAACACCAGCAGGCTGAGCTGGACTAAACACACAACAATTCAGCAAAAAGGATCAGGATTTAATCTGCTTAATTTTAGCCAATAATGATCCATTTAAAAATTATCCAAATCAGTCCCAGAGACATCTTTACTTAAAAGTCTACAAATTTGCGGTTCAACTTACAGAACTGACATTGTCAGACTTTCCAGGAAGTGCAGTCACCAGAGAAGGTAAGGATAATGTGTGTGGATTAAGTGTGTTGTCACCTTGAGAAAAGGCACCAAGCAGGGCTGTGGAGTTGACTTCAACTCCTGATAGAGCTGCTCTGTGAACTCCTCTGCTTCTAGCTTCCCTTCCTGGAGAACAAAAAGGACAAAGACTGGGTTCTGAATGCATTAACTGTCATTTGGAACACTATGTTCTAATATTTTTTAAAAAAGATGGTAAGTTAACACTGAAAATACCCATTGATCATTATGCAACTACAAACAGGCCGTATGAGAAGAGCTGGGATCAGTCCAAATATAATTTACTCATGGTCTACTTATTAGTTTTTTAGTAAGCTGCTTCTTTTATTTCTAATTAATTAGATTTTCAGTCTTAACAAATTCAGTTGACAACAGCACTAGCACTTCTCCTCTAACCCAGCACACAAGCAGAGGACTGATTTATCAATACAGGTTCAAAACAATAAGATGATTTTAAGATTTAAGACACTGTAATAGGCAGGGGCGGTATCATGGTATAACGGTATACAGACCCTCATATTTCTATTAACTTTCCCCTGGAGAGGCTGTAATGAGGATGTTTTGCATGTAGTGTGCATCACAGGCCCTGGGTGTTACGCACGGGCCTCACTGCATGTGTGAAAAGTGTATGTTCACACTGACAGTGTTTGTTGTTGTAGCTCTGCAGCACAGCTGCCTGCTGTTATAACTACTGAATTTCCACAATTAAAAGCATATATTCCATTCATTTGTGAGGCCGTGCAGCTACTGAATTGTCAGTACAGCACAGTGCTGCAAATGTTTCAACAACTAAAGGGATTCTGTTGACAGAAACATTGTCAGAGGGATTTTATTTTGAAACAAAAACAGGAAAGGTTAGGTAAATCAGATGCACTTGTATTTCCTCATGGGTGTGACAGATAAAGACATTGAAACTGTGATGAACAGAGCTATAAAGTCAGTATGACCATTGAAGCTCCATGTTCATTGTCTATTTTTGCTGAAAATCCTGCATGTCCTGTGGAAAAAATGGTGAGAGTCCATTTCTCTACATGTGCCGCAGCTGAGCAGCAGCCGCATAGCCGCAACAACAGCTCTGCTCATGCCGTCAGTGTGGCCACTCTTACCTGTTACCATAGGTGCTAAAAAAAAAAAAAACAAGTTCCATGAAGTAGAAGTCTTAGTTTCTGCGAAAGAGAAACATTATACAAGGTGGATGGTTGTCTTTCTCTGTGAACTCACTGGTCCATGGTGCAGAGCAGGGGTTGTTAGCGTTGCACACTAATACCATCATAAACCATATATCCCACTGCAATAGACAACAATAGATAATGCCCAAACCTACACTGTAATACTTTTCAATCTGTGAACTGACAATGTTTAATAGATTTTAGACTAGGACTGCATAATATTGGGAAAAAACGTTGCATGATTGTTTTGCGATATATAGTGACAGAAAAAAATAGAGGAATTTTCAGCAAATGACTTGAATAGCACTATTTGGAAATAGTCATTCTAGAATTATCGGTATGAGTTTGTATCTGCATAAAAATAATAGTTTAAATATTATAAGGTGAAAAGATGACAGGGATGAGGAAATTAGGTAGTTTAACACACAGACCTTTTTACAGACATTTTACCTTAACCTTAACTTATAGAGCTGTGTAGCTTTGGAAAAGCATGCGCTAACCAAACACACACACACAAATTCTCCAAGAATACATCACATACACACATAACCTGTCTTACAGGAGAAGGCTTGGCCGGTAATATTAGTCCTGTAGTATCATGTGTTTGATTGAACTTGCCTTTGCACATCCTGCAGTCTGACTAGTGTGTATGTGCACATCACAATGTCCATGCAGAAAGGATGTATCATGCAGCCCCTTTTTAGACATGAGAAGAATTCATTTTTCTACTACTCTAAGTAAGCCAGCTCCTGTGATGATGACAAGCAGAGACATACCAGCAGACTCCTGACTAGTTCTCTGACGTTGTTGGCCATGTTGGCAGACCTGGAGTCACTGGAGGCCAGCTTGATCAGAGTCACCAGGAAGTTCTTGCACTTTTTGACACTTCCCAGGGTCGCCTATGGATGAAATGTAAGGCATCATCCATTCTCGTCTGTGATCAACTGTTTTTATTATTTTCACTGTGCATACAATTAAATGAAAGTCACCAACCATTCTGATCAGTATGGTCAGTTTGTGACACACTGTTCCTGTCCTGCTTGTTGTGCTGGTTCTTAACTGATACATCAGGGCTTAGGAAGAGATCTGATTTTTTTGCATCACTGTAAACTGTTTTATGTCAACTTAAAAAAAATAAAAAAGGATCAATGATTACCAAAATTCTATTTAGGCATACAATTTTTAAAAATTGGTACATGTTCCAATGACTGACTTCTTGATTAAACAGTAGTCACTGGCCACAGTAAACTGCTGATGCATCAGCAGAAAAATAATGTAATGCTATAAGGTCCTGACATCATGTCAAACAGAAAATGTCCCAGAGGAAACTTTTCTCCGCAGTAGAGAGCTCAGATCAAAAATAAATCCACAGAAAAATATTTACACCCTGGGCCTCATGCAAGAGACAATATACAACATTTATCTTCCATTTTGTTCATGTCCACAATTTGTTCACAACAAATTCACAATTTTGTTAGTAACCACTGGTTATTTAATTCATCAATGTTTTCTTATTTTCTCTAAGCTAAGACAAAATTTTAAAAGTTGTCAAGAGCAACCAAAAAAACAAAAAAAAAAACCTACAATGGGAAAATAATGGTAGCAACAGAGGATCCCTCTTCCAGGATGGAAAAATGTTTAATAGATGTCATAAGAACAATTAAATTACAGTAGATGACAAAATGATATATAGGAAAGACAGAAGAGAAAGAGAGGGGGGAAGACAGAGGAAGAGAGAGGGGGAGAGATGTACAGCAATAATGATAACAACAATATATATATATATACACAGACAGATAGACAGATAGACAGACAGTGAGAGGGACAGACACACAGATAAAATAAAGTCTCCTCTGTTGTGGAATCAACATCATGTTATATGCATACAGATGGAGACAAAAATACATTGCTTTCAGTGTATGTAATATTAATTAATTGTGCAAAATAAGAAAAATATTACAAATACAACTTAGGGTTGATGTTTTGTACTTGTACACTGTGAATAAAAAAAGAAATTAGTTTGTCATATCAGCAGAAATCAGTTTGTTGGCAGATTCCTATATTTCATTTTAAAGCCAATATTTGCCGATACTGATGACGTGCTGATGTTATTGTGCGTCCCTTGTGTTTTCTTACACTGGATTCACACTGTACACAGAACCAGTGCATGAGCGTTGCTGAACCTGTAGGGGTTTTTTTTCGGCGCCCATGTTAACCAGTTAGAGCATCCACTTTGTCTGTGTGGGCAGCGCTTGTCAGACACGTCTCAGCTTTGGCACATCGAAAGAAATGGTGGCTCGCCAATTTTTTCAGCGTGCGGTTGTCAGCAGAAGCAGACACATCACAGCCACAATGCTGCCAGTGTGGAAGCCACAAGTGAGAAACACACTGCAGTTCAAGCGAGGCTGCCATCATGCACTGCTTTTGCGTCCAGTGTGAATCTGGCCTTAGCCAGGTGAAATGTAAAGCGAGGATGCAGTACAGAGCTGGGACTGGTTAGACTCACCTGAGTGAATGTGGAAGGTGGTTCCTTTTTGTTTTCTGTGCCAACCGGCTGAACGCGAGGCTGGCTCCCCCGTTCAGACACAGCGCTGGCGGTCTGGATTACAGCTGGTTTGGGAGCCACCCCAATCACCTGCACAGCACAACGCAATCTGTCACTACAAAACTAAAATCAGCAGAAGATCAAACTGACTAACTAATGTAACAGGCATGTATGTACTGGTGACAGCCTCTGCTGAGTTATGCAAAGAAGACTTGCTGAGACTGTGAGGCTACTGGAGACTGCTGTCAGTTACTGTAGAGTAAACCAGCTTTTGTACCTTTACCACAGCTGTCTTCTGGTTCTGGACTGGTGCTGGTTGGAAACTAGGAGGGGGTGCCATCCTGATCACTGTCACCTTGTCATGACTTTTATTGGCAGCTGCTGCAGATACCTGCATTATAGATAGATAGATGTAAAAGCTAGTTAGGTCACAGGACTGTCACTACATTTGTCCACTTGAGTATGAAATTAAATCAAAGCAGCAGCACACAAATACCTGTGGAACAACTGTTCTAGGTGCTTGACCACTGACGCCTCTTGGTCCCCGCTGAGCCTGTGCCAATGCATGCTGGGATACCAGCATCAGCTGACCGCTGTCACTGCGGATCAACATCATACCTGCCAGAATTAGAGTCCAAAATCACTTGCTGGAATTATTTTATGGTATGTCCTGAGAAGAGAAAGTTCTGGATAGAGTATATGCATGTGTACCTCATGGACCAAACACAGCACAGACACAGCTTATGGCAGCCATTTTAACAGTAGCACAAACTAAACATACATTCTACTGCATATAAAAAATGGATTCCAGATGTAACAGCTGCCAAATCTGTAAACAGTAGCTCAGTGGTAAAGCAGGCGCCTCATGTACACAAAGCCTATATCCTCACCACAGCAGCCACGAGTTAAATTCCAACCTGTGGCCCTTTGCAAGTCATCCCCTCACTCTCCCTTCTTTCACGATAATGATATTCATCAAATAACGTGTTTTCGTGAGTTAGATGAAAACAAATGAGAACATATCCAAACAAGACTGGAACGGAATCCACAAACAGTGGCATATTGCAGCTCACCTGCTGGGATGTGGATATTTGCTGGAAGCTGTGGGGAGGCAGCCGGCTGTGGCAGCCGAGGAGCCACAGGAACTGGCTGTGGCCCTGCGGCCCTCGGTACAGTTATCACCACTGTCCTTCCTGGGGTCGCTGCCTGGTTAATGGAGGTCACATGGCTCAAAGCTGGTTTTGTCATCTGTGGTTGGCTGTTAGCACTCACACCTCCTGCAGTGGCCAGCTTTGCTACCACCATGAGGGAAGAAGAGGAAGTGTGACACCCTGGGACTGTCACTGTAGAGGAGCTAGGTTGGTGGCCATGATCAGTGAAGATGATTTTAGGTGGGGCAGAGATGGAGCCCCCCTTGGTGGAAGGTTGCACAGGTGTGATGACTGGGACCTGAAATATTTTCACTTGAATATTGGTGTCTCCATCCCCTGCCTCACCACAGGACCCCAGCTTTTGGGCTTCAATAACCACTTTATTTGTGGTCATGATTGTTTCTGAATGGAAAAACAATGTGATAATATAAATTATTTAAACATTAAATACAAAAGCAAGGGTGTTTTTTTTCAAAGATGTATGTTATTTTATGCTACACTGACTCAAGCTGTAATGTTAACTCACTGAAAAAAGAGCTAATGTTAGCATTTCTGTATTTAAAACTTCTTAACAGAATGAAAGAGGGTAGTTATATACACACCATGCAGGTGCAAGGCTATCAAAAAACAGCATACATGAGGAAGAAGCTAATGCCTGCACACTTACTCCATGCCACACAAGTTTATTAAAGACAGGTGCGGATATTTGATCTGACAAAGATCCAAGCAGGATGAAAACATCTTAAATAAACTTGCATGGTATGAAGTAGGCAGGTGTTCCCTTGTTTCTCATGAACCTCTTAACAGCATCCACAAAAATACATTTGCTGTTGTAGGTGCTAACAGCCAGTTCAGCAGTCATGAAGAACTGACCTTATTGAGTAGTTTACCACTTCTATTGTGTACTTTAAACTTCCAAATTACAATGTATATAGTTCCTTGTTGCAAAAAGACTTACTAATGTTTAAGGGATAGTTCAGTTATTTGGAAGTGAGGTTGCATGGGGTATTTGATAGTGTATCGCATACAGTAGATGTAAATCGGCACACTCCCTTGGAGCAATGTGTACTGCTGTGGAGGGGTCAGCAACAAAACATATTTTAGCCACCTAAAAAAAGACTAACCTAAATGAATCAATATCACTTTAAGTGTACACTATATTAAGTGTAGTTTCACTGCTTTAAATCTATGTCACACAGTGATTTCCAACGAGAAAATGGAGCCGTTGTAACAAGTGCTCTCTTCAAAGCCAGACTCCACTGAAAAAAATCAGTGACTAAATATCACTGAACACAGGAGCTGCTGTCCCACAACTGCCGCCATCAGTTAGTCTGTTTGTGTTAATGTGTGACTTTAGTGTCTAAACGTGTTAGTCTGGATTCAGCAAAGTCACACAATAACACAAACTAAAGAATTGATTGAAGCAGCAGTAGACCTGCAGCTCCCATTTCCGGTGAGCTAAAATGACTGTTTTTGATAAAAGATTCTGGTAGCTTTGACGAAAGCATAGATGGAGAGCTCCTGTTGGGAACTCAAGCCGTTAACGGCTTTCCCGTCAGTACGGGTTGTCTGGTATAAAGGTAAAATAGTGACAATATTCTCATTATTGCATTAACAAAGTGATATTGATTTTTTGGGAGGTGGGATTTTTATTAAACCACATTTTGTTGCTGACCCCCTTTTACAGCTGTACATTGTTTAGCTTCTGTGTTTGCTACTGTGGGTATGCCAACCGCCATCTACTGTATGTAATATACTGAATTGTGGATAAGTAACTCATACAACCTCACATCAACAAATCCAAACTATACCTTTAAGGCTACGGGTAAAATATGAATTTGGCTAACTAAGTTTAAAAAAAAAAAAAAAGATTTGTTATTTGTACTATTATATTTCCATGTGTGTTTCAGTGGTTATATATAAGTTATGTTTGCCAATTTAGCAACTCACTAGCATTACCATTGCTGGTGCACGAGGACTAGGTGAGTAACAAATAATTGAAATTTTCCTTACAAAATCCATATATGGTTGTTTTTGAATAAAATAAAATTGAATTAAATGGTTTACAAATGTTTGGGTGCATTGATCAAAGTTTAAACCTAATGTGCAAAATGTACATTTTGCAAAAAAGAGAGGGGTAGAAAAGGGAATAATAAAAATATATGAGATCAAAAATATATATATAAATATATATATATATATATATATATATATATATGTATATATATATATTATATATATATATATATATATATATATATATATATACATACATAAGATAAATAAAATATATAAATAACTTAAAATAGAATGATGTCCTCAAGTGAAAATAAGTGCTAAAGTTATTAAAACACACTAAAACACACTTTGGTTCATAATAAAACCATAAAGTGATAAGTGCTTTAAGTATCAAACCGTAAAAATACAGATGGTTTGGGTCGGTTTTAAATGGGGGCCACATATTGACCATAGATCTTTGGCTACAATCTATGATATTGACGGGAAACAGTCTTTGACACAACACCGGTCCGCACTCTGACACACACTGAACCGCGCTGTTGGAATGGACCGTTCGGTTACTCTGAACACCAAACTCTGGGAGTGAATGAGTGATTTAATAGTTCATTTAATTACAAAAAGAACGCTCTATTTCTTCTGGCAACAGCGCGTTGGATTAACCAACGCACCCAAAATAAACATTACCTAACTTTAGCTAACATTGCGTGATTCATTTCGATGCTACATTCTGACTGAAGTTTGGCGTCATTTCATCTAAGGCAGGCTAACACACTTTAGGCGAGTAATCTTTAAGTGAAAGTGCAAAGTTCGGAGCTCACCTGTGGTTTCAGAGGCAGCGAGCAGCCTAAACTCATCCGGGGCTGGTGCTGCGTTTGGGGCCACCGGAAAGATGGCGCACCGTAGGCTAATCAGACAGGGCTGAAAAACTCTGAAAAACTTTTTAAAAAATTAAATTATAATATCCGTAAGACGTGGCACGATGGATGTGAACTGAAAAAGGATAACGCTGACGTCACCTTTTTTTAAAAGGTGCATAGCCAACTTTGCTCGCAAATATTTTATACGCAGTTTCTGGCAGATTCTGTGGACTAGTATCACACACAGTAATATATTTTCACTTACTCTTTCTATAATAACATTGTCGGTCACAACTGTGGTTTTGGTCAAATGTAATGACAATTTGTTTGTTTCTAACCACATTTTTAATGTACTCATTTCTGCAGTGACCATCTCCAAAAGCTGCTGCAAGTTTTCCCCTTCCTCTCCAAAACAAACCCACCCGCTGATTAAAACTGGCAACAACAAAAAAAAAGCCCTGAAAAAAAGCAGTTTCACGTTACAGTATAAGTATTTTTCTGTAGCTCTCATAGCAGAGGGGTTGTTAACTATAGTGGCTGATGCAAAAACACAAATGTGCCAATTTAGAGCCTGTGATTGCCCTTTCTGAGTTACTTTAGAAACACCATGAGCAGCATGGTGGACCCACTCCCTATGGAAATATAAACAGCTCATTCCAAGGTAACAAAAGCACAAATGTTCTTACTTTAAGCTGATTACACACTAAAGAAAACATTAATTATTACATTATATTCCATTTCTGCCATATTCCATTTCTGCCTGCAAGTCAGAGGACAAAGCACCAAACCTCTTCACACAGTGAGCGATTTTTAGTTTGAAAACCCCTCTGGCAATTGACTTGCCATCATAAGGAATCAGTCAGGGCTGTTGCATGTTTATAAACTCAGTCAAAACTGCACACAGTGGATAAAGGCTGGGAAGAATAGATCATAAAATCATTTGATGCCACTCCTTGAACAGCAGGTAAAACTTCAAGAAAGTTTATGATGAAGAAAATAAATGGTTATAAGGAACAAGCATATTGGATTTTCTTTTCTTCCTTCTTTCCTTTTACTTCCATTTTATCTAAACATGCAGATTTCATAAAGCCAAGAATGATTTACAATAAAGGTGAGGGAAAAGGGGCCACCTACATTTTGATTTTGAACACATATTTTGAAGTAACAGTGAATTTCTGGCACAGAGCTTTTATTGTGTAGTGCCATTTCTGTTTATTCTTAATATGTTCTATTTCTTTGTGTGTAGTGTTTACATGTGGTGAAGAAAGACATTGAATATGTTGTCATTTATCTAATGTGTGGACCTTGAACTAATGACAAAAGAGAAATGTGGACCCTGTGGATGGACCAATTTGGGAACCACTGACCTTGAGTCACGTGGTAAGGATGTAATAATCTGCCCATTATTGATTTTTACTTATTTTTTGTCATTAGTTGTACCAGTTTGTGTCTACATCTGCTCTTGCTCATATATTGGACTCATTTTTGTAAATTGCTGACATGGGCCCCTGCAGCCACATTGCTCAGTTTATGTACACTTCACAGTTATATTTAGTTAACAAAGTTGAATTGACAAGTACGAGGACCTTTGCTATGTGAACTGAAAATCACATGCTGCTCCTCCTAAATCACATTTAATGTACTTTATAGAAAAAGTACAGGTGTTCACACTACTGTGTATAAACCATGGATATTTTCTACATTTATCACACAATCTGAACAATGATCTGACTGGTGAGTTCACATACTGTCTGTGTGTTCACATACCCACACTAACACACTACTTAGTATGTCAGAAAAAGAAAGCTTGGAGATTCAAATAATCATTTCCTGAGCTCAGGAGGTGGTGCAAAAAGGAGGAGGCATGCCAAGTAATTTTTTTAAGCACTGAGGATGGACTTATGTTTTTTATTGACTGGAACATTCAGGGTCAAACTCAATTTCAAACCATTCAACTGAGCACTGACATGAGAAATAATTCTTTAGTAGAAGAACTCAATATCAAAGTTGATCCCAAAATGGTGAGTGTTCTCTGATGCTAAACAAACAAAAAGACATTTAGATAATGTTCAGTTTTCAGTACAAGTCCCTCTCATGAAGCAGGTTAGCATGAGAGACACAGGAATTGTGAAAGGAGAGGAGAGAGAAAAAGAGGAGGACTACACATCCAAACAGCAGAAAACACTCAGCTACATGAAAGCTCAACTTGTGTGCCAAAAAAACATGAACTGTTGGTACTGTCTAACCCATTAATATCTGGGTCAACATCAGTTTTCCTGTGCTGTTTTCAGTTGCTTTTCATTATCATCTAAACCTCTAAAACCTAATTAATTGGTTTGATATCTTTTAAAAACATTGGAAAAAACAATCTGCAACTTGGCAAGAAATGTCACGGAAACCCCAAGAAATCAGTAAGGTAATTTAAAATTTAAAAATAAGTAATTTTCTTTTAATTAAAAAAAACTCTTTCTAATTTTTTGTCCATTTCTTCTTAAGTTGCTCTGTGCCCCCTTTCCATGTTTTTGGAAGACATTAGCCAAATTGCTCAGGTTTCAGAGCGTTAACTTACCTATTTATTGAAGCCTAATATGAAAGTGGAAACTGGGATCAGGGCAGTTTTCTTAAAAAAAGGCAACCTATGTGCGCTTGGTCATGTTTTTTATTTGTCGTGTGTAAAAGGATGAACACACACACTCTGGTCAGTGGTACCACACTAACCCACTGATGTACAGCTGGCCATAATGCTGCTCATTATGGTTTACACATTTACCAACATGCACTGGGTAAGATTCAGTAAAGACAGTGCAATGCTTTTGTCAAATTCACACTGTAATTACAAAACATTACTCCTGACTTGACTTAATGATGTTTCAGCATCACATGTAGAAATGAAAGAGGCACTTCACTCAATCAACCTGTAAAAACAGAGGGATAATGTCCTCTGTGCCTCTCGAGGAGCTCTGTCCAGTATGAGTAAAGAACTCTGATGACATCAGCAAGATTATTTCAGCTACACATGTTTCCATATCACTGATATCAGAGAGCCTGCACTGCAAACTGAGTGACAACAGAATTTGAAGCTAGTGGCATCTTTGGCTATTCAGTCACTGTGCAGTCCTGATGCAGCAGCACAACTTAAAGATGTTACCAAACTCTGATTGTTGCTTATTGATTGATATTTGTGTAGAAACATATATTTATGTAATAGACAAATAGAATTTAAAGAGATAGTTGACATTTTTTCACACACAGTTTATGACTGTCTGCACAGCCCCAGTGTGGAGAAGGAGGCTGGAGTCAGACATGGCTGCTAAGAAATCTAAGGCTGTGGATGGGTCAGCAACAAAACCTATTTCAGCCACCTAAAAAAAAATCACACCTTAAACAAATCTATATTGTTTTAAGTGCTCACTACATTTAGAATATTTTCACCACTTTACCTTGATGTCAGACAGTGATTTCCAACAAGTAAATGGAGTTGTTATAGCGCTCTCTTCAAAGCCAGACTGCACTGAGAAAAACAGTGAAACATTTCACATGACTGAACACAGGGGCTGCTGGTTAACCCCTGCCTCAGTCCATTAGTCAAGTTGTGTTATTATGTAACTCTGGCATTTGAAAGGGTTCATTCAGGTTCACCAATGTCACACAATAACACAAACCAGTAACTGATCGAAGCAGCAGCAGACCAGCAATAGATCAGCAGCTCCCATGTTCAGAGAGCTAAAATGACTTTGCCAATGGAGTCTGGTGGCTTTCACAGGAGCAAGATGTGGACCTGAAGCCATAAGCAGCTGCCCTGTCGAAATGGACTGTCTGACAGAAAAGTAAAGTGATAAAAATACTCTAAATAAAGTGCACACTCAAATTGATATTGATTATTTTAGGTGGGACTTTATTTGGTGGCTAAAAAACATTTTGCTGCTGACTCCACAGCAGTAGATTGCTTAGCTTCCATGTCTGACTCCAGCCTCCAAACAGGGAGTTTGCCAACTGCCATCTACTGGCCGTCATACACTATCCATAACTGCCTCATGTGACCCCTTCAAAAAATCAGCATTATCCCTTTAAAGTCAAGTTTTTAGAGGCTTTGATGAGGAGATGGTGCAGGCTGCAATAGATGAGTTGAAGGGTAATGACTCATACTGAGAGTCAGGATTTCTCCGCCTCTGATGCTTCAGTGTCCATCATTCTTTTATCTATCTGTCCCTTGGCAGTGCTCCAACTTTATGGATGTGAAAAACTAAAACATTGGAGTGCCCCTTTAACGCTCTTATGAGAGCACATTCAGAGCCAAAGTCTAGTGGACTTGTACATGTTCTCATTTAATGACTGACTTTGCTGTTACTTAAGTGTTCCTTTCTCCGTGTTTGCTCTAGCTCCGCCCTCCCAGCAGATGGAGGACCAGCTCCTCGTCCTCAGCCAGAGACAGCCCCGTGTCCAGGGCTGTGTGCTCCTCATCCTGATGCCTCGCTCTCTTCCTACTCCCTGTGGGGAGCTCTTCCTCTTCCTCACTACTGCTTTCACTGCTGTGCTGCCGTTTGGCTGACATTATCTGATCCTCCTCCCCCTCCCCCTCCCCCTCCTCCTCAGAGCGCACTTTGTCAGGATCTGGCAAGGTGCTGGGGTCAAACTCGTCGTCACTGTGATTGGCCAGGTAGGCCACCACCTCGTCCTCCTCGTCCTGGTCAGATTTGTATCCCACAGTCTTGCTGGCCTCCCTGCGGGCTGCCTTGGCCTTCAGCCTCTTCTCTCGGTGTTTGGCTTTCACTTTGCGGCTGTACTCCTGTTTGTCAAACTCCTGGTCCTCACGTTTCAGCCTCTCCCTGGCCTTCTCCACATTGATACCTGAGACCTCCTCCTCTTCCTCCAGTCCAGTGGTCACTGCCCGCTGGACTGGAGGCCACAGCTGCACAGTCTCTCCCTCCTCACTGAAAACCACTTTGGTGTTGACCTGGAAGTTTCTTTTGAGGGCCTTTTTGGCTTCTTTGAACTTTGAACTCTGTTTTTCCAGTTTCTTTTTGGCAGGGACCTCGGGGCCCTCATCATCCCCCGTCAGATTGAAGACATCCTTTCTTTTGACTGTCAGCAGCTCCAAGTCTCTGAGATCATCATCATCATCATCATCCTCGTCTTCTGCAGCCAGCAGTCGGGTCTTGGCCTGTCCCATCTCTCCTTCATCACCACCGTCCTCATCATCGCCTGAATCTTCTGAGTCTGACCTCTGACTTTCCTCATGATGAATGTTTCCTTTTAGCTGGGCCTTAAAGCTCCTCTGCTCCTTCTCTTCTTCAGAGTGCTCCTCCTCTCTCTGCGCTCTTCTCTCCGCTCTCTGGGCCTGAGCTTTGCTTAAGAAGCGCACTCTGGGAGCAACTGCCAGGCCCAGAGAGACAGCGTACTCCTGAATCTGCAGTTTAAAAACATCAAACACCTCTTTGTTCTTCATCAGGTAGATGGAGCGCAGATAGGAAACAAAACACCTCTGAGCTCGCTCCTTCTGCTCCTTCTCCTGGGCCAGGAAGGCCTCCAGCTTCTGCTCCACATGCTGCACTTTGTCTGGGTTCACCTGGAAGGAATCCCCAAACAAAATGAATGAATACAAATGCTGTCTACAGCTCTTCTGTTTTTGTAAGCAGAAGTGAAAGAAAGATGCAGACCATTAAATTTAGCACTAGTTATTTAGTACTAATACCACCCTGTGAAAATACTCTGATACAAAATTAAGTCCTGCACTGAAAATGTTACTTATGTAAAAGTAGGTAGGTACAATCAGGAAAATATACTTGGAGTAGTAAAGTACAAATACCTAATGCAGAAAAAAAACTTTTAATCTTTAATTTATAAAGAAAATAGAAAATAAAACACCAAAAATTATTTAACAAAAAAAAGAAAAACCATCCAAACCCCTAAAATTACACATATAAAAAAACCACGTAAAGAGCTCTAAAGTATTTTTTCAAAAGAGAAACACACCCAAGCCCCTCAAAATTATATGAAAAAGAAAGAAACACCCATAAAACTCTGAATTATTTGTTTTAAAAAAGGGAGGGAGAAAAACAACAACAAAAGATCAAAATGATACAAGGGTTGTTTTTTTTAATTGAAAAAAAAAAACTTTTATGTTTTTCTGTCAACTGAGATTTTGTTGCAAGTGTACTTGTATAAATTGTTTGGTAATTTAATTCATTATAAAACATTACATTTTATAATTCTTTTTTTGATGCAAAAATCTTAATTTGTAAAGTAACTAAAGCTTTTAGATACATGTAGTGAGGTAAAAAGTACAATATTTCCCTCTGCATTGAAGTGGTGTAAAAGTATAAAATGACATGAAAAGAAAATACTCAAGTAAAGTACAAGTACCTGCAATTTGTACTTAAGTAGAGTACTTGAGTAAATATATAGGGTATACACGGTGTACACACAGTCTTTTGGTCCACCAGCTGTGCTAGCAGCTGCTGCTGCTGGTTGTGAGGAGAGAGAGGTGTGGGAGCAGGAGAGGAGTCAGGAGTGGTGGAGTGGTGATGTGGAGTATTTCACAGAGGAACAGTTTCTGTGAACCCTCCAATGCCCAGAACTACACACCAACATCTCTGTCTGTGTCATGACATGTGCACACGCAGTCGCCGTCAGCAGCGCTGTGGTTGCGGCCCTCTACAGGTGCTCTAACACTAAAGAGTGAATGATCTGAGCCAGCACTGTGAGAGTATGACCCATGGATGGATGGGGAAAAACAAATGTGAATTCCTATATGACCGTTCTCACAGCGGTCGCATGTAGGGATGGGAATGGAGACCTGGTTACAAACTGACCAGTTCATTAGAAATGTACGCCTCCTTTAATCAGTGCACGCATGTTTCTCTGACAGTTGCTCATTGCAAAACTATGAAATCAACAACAAGGAGTGAAACAAACAGTCCAAAGTGTGGCTTTGTTTACAAAGAAACATGACAACAGTGCTGCTGAAATGGCTGTAAAATGAGTTTCAACTAAGGATGGAAACAGCAGCAACACGCGCACGCCTCTACATGAGTGCCACTTCTACACCAAGACCAGACCATCCATTACAGAGGCGAAACATCCTGGAAGAATAACATTAGCTCTTCTTTTATCTACTCTGTTTCTACACTGGAGCAGCTGTTTCTCAGAGGAAGAGTGGGTTGTCCTCTAGTCGAAACATCAGTGGTTCGATCCCCGGCTCCTCCAGTCAACATATTTAACTGAACCCCAAACTGCTGTTCCATCAGTATGTGTGAATGGTTAAAAACTGAACCATGTACTGGGTGAATGTGCATGAGAATGGGTGGTTGTGACTCGTAGGGTAAACACGCCTTGAGTGCATGTCCATTTACATGCAGAGATAATAAAGCAGTTGCTCTGACTCTAACTCTCACGAACAACCCTTTGTAAGTCTGCTTTACTCCATACAGGTCGACTGATCAGAAATCAATTGAATTGTGAATGTTTTTGTTTTTTGTTGTTTTTAACCTTTTTTTTCTTTTGTGTTGTATTTTTTATTTATTTTTTACATTTAGATTTTTTCTTGTGTGCTGTTCTTATATTTTTCTTTTGTTTGTGTTTTAAAAAATGTTCCTGCATTTGTATTTTAGTGATTTTAAGTGTAAAGCCCTTTGTAACTTTGGTTTTGATAAGTGCTATATAATTATCCACAATTCTCCACAATTCAACACAAATGAAAAGTTTATAGAAAATGTCAGAGATGCTCCAGTTGGGTCTGAAGGATCAGTATCAGACCCAATCAATACATTCATTCATTCATTGGGATCGGTTATTTTGAGCACACACCGTCCGGCCCTTTATGTGCTTCCACCATCACACAGGGGTGGTGAACTGAGGGCATGGTTTATGGCAGATATTCAGGCTTTATTAAGGATCTACGAGTTTCTTGAAAAGCGTGCCAAAAATCAAATATAGAATTATTATTGGAATGCTGCTACTCCAATAAACAGAAACTGCTTTTTTGGAACTGAAATTTCTGTTGTTCATTTTTAGTGAACTAGTTATACTATAATGCTGTAATATGCTGAATTGTGAATATTTTTTATTTGTCATAACTGGTAATGTTATAGTGTAGCTATAACACGACTTTGAAGTGGAATTGTGATTATCTTACTCATTTATTGAGTTCTATGCTTCAATGATGCCGCACTAAGTGGATTTGAGAGGAAATTCTGAAGACACATTTTTGTTTGTTTACTTTGACATTTTGTAAAAATAAGAAAAAAAGAACCCTTAAGCATGCAGACATTTCTTCTTGTATCCCATTGCAGAGCTATTAAATTGTCAAGCATATTCACTGGATTGAATTTAATAACTTTAAAATAGCTGAAGTGTGCATTGTGCAGTGTGATTATCCAGGTTGACACAGGTATCAGATCAGGACATGGTATCAGCAGATACTCAATATCAAATGACTCGGATCAGGATCAAGGGGAAAAAAACTTGACTGGGAAATCCCTGACACATTCCTAAATAAAATTATATCTCACTGACCTCTGTCTGTTTTTTTGTCAATTTGTTTGTACTGCAAGCACTAAAAATTTACATTTAAAAAGCAAATCTTCTTTTTTCCTATTTCCTAATGCATGCTGTGTAATCTTACAGTATTTATCTCCGTATGCACCTTATAACTGGAGCCCGGGATGTCTGAGTGTTGCAATGTGTCCTGTCCTGTCCTCCTGTTCTGTCCTCTCCTGTCCTCATGTTCTGTCCTCTCCTGTCCTCCTGTTCTGTCCTCTCCTGTCCTGTGCTTGAATACATTGTACGCTGCTCTCTGTGAACAGCGCTGCCATGGATGCATGCCATCTCACCTGGATCTTATTGATGGGAACCTTCTTCTCCTGCAGCTGGCTGACCATGCCCTTCTCTTCTGAGGGGAGCAGCAGCAGCAGGGCCTCCCCCCCCTCCTTGTATCTGGCGGTGCGGCCCACCCTGTGGATGTAGGTGTCTGCGTCCTCCGGACAGTCAAACTGCAAGACCCAGTGGACAGCTGGGAAGTCCAGGCCTCTGGCAGCAATGTCTGTGGCAAAGAGCACAGCGCTGTTCTTTCTGAGGAAGTCGTTGTAGACCTCCACCCTCTTCATCTGCTGCTGCTTGCCGTGCAGAGCCAGGACCGGCATGCCGGGTCTGAGGCGGCAGAAGACCCGGAATAGGTACTGCACCTCCTTGCAGCAAGCGAAGAAGACGATGATCTTCTTGTTGAGGTGGCTCCTGATGAAGGAGTAGAGCATGTTGACTTTGTGCTGGAGCTCACACACCACGTAGCTCTGCTCCAGCGTGGCCGGTGTGCTGAACTTGGCTTTCTCATGGACCCACACGTACTCTGGGTCTTTGAGGCTGAGCCGGGCCAGGTCTTTGACTGACTTGGTCTGCGTTGCGGAGAACAGCAGCGTCTGCCGGGACTTGGGGAGGTTCTCCACAATGGCGTTGAGTGTATCCGCAAAGCCCATGTCTAGGATGCGGTCCGCCTCGTCCAGGACCAGCATGTGCAGGTTGGAGGCGTGGAAGGTGGCGGTCTCGTCCATGTGCTGGAGCAGTCGGCCCGGGGTGCAGATGACGATGTTGGTCCGGTGGATCCTCTCTGACTCGCCCTTCAGCTCCTTGCCGCCGATGACGAGCCCCGCGGAGAACTCGTGGTTCTTGCCCACCTTGCGGAGGACCTCGAAGGTTTGGTAGGCCAGCTCTCTGGTGGGGGATATGATGAGGGCACCGAGGCCATCCATGGAGCTCCACTGCTGCCGGTAAAGGCACTCCAACACCGGAATGAGGAAGGCCAAAGTCTTCCCAGAGCCGGTCTTCGCTGCGCCGAGGACATCCTTACCGAGCAGTGCGAGGCCGATGGTCTGTCTCTGGATCTCCGTGGGCTGTCGGCACTGGGCCTCCTGCAAACCCAGCAGGGTCTTCTTTGAAATCGGGAAGTCGGAGAACTTAACCACCTCCATGGAGTTGATGTCGCTATACCTGCTGACCAGCCGCTGGATGTCCTCCCGCTCCACCTGCCACTCCGGCTTCTTCGGCGCCCTGTCCCGCTTCACCGCGGCTTTCGTCTTGTTGTACTTTTTCTTCCATTTCTCGAAGTTTTTAACGGGATCGGCGCCATCTTTCTTCTTAACCGTTTTACGCTTTTTGCCAAATGAGTTTGTGCCTTTTTTCTCCATAATTTGACAGAAACAGAGCGAGACAGGCCAGATTAACACACACACAAACACACACTACACCGTCTGCTAAACAGCGTGGAGAAGACAACGTCGCGTGTAGTATGACGTTATCATTATGCGATCCATTTAATGTTTTAGCCCTGAGATTGATCTGTTAGGCGACTGTTTAGATCACCTGAATCAAAACTACCACAAAACAGAGCACTTGGATTGTTCTGCTATCGACTATGTTTTTTTCTTTGATGATGATGATGATGATGATTGTGATTATGATTATTATTTATAATGAATTGGGACCTATTTTGATAGCTGTTTAATATTTTTGAAGGCTTTTTTATGCAAAAAGTCTGCTTCTTGCTTCTGGTATTTAAATACTTTGAGTTTACATCACACAATTAAAAAAAACAATTAACTTATTAATTCCACAAGGAAAAATGCATTAAACATCACTTCATATATAAAATACCAAACAGATGAGATGCACACAACTTTATAGAAAAGGTTAATTTGCAGCCCCTATCCTTAGTTAGACTTTTAGAATCAAAATAGGAAGTGTAGAAATACTGCACTATTTGTGTTTGAAACAATACAATACAATACAATACAATAAGGGCAAAGTGTCATATATTGTGATTTATGGCCCTATACTGAGCGAAGCAGCTCAGAAACGCCTGCTAACTGAAAGTGCACATACGCTGGACAAAGTTATTAAAATTAGTGTGTCCATGGAGTTAGCCACCAAGGAGGCTCATCAGCTCAGCATGAACAGACAACTGCACAAGGTCTCCAATGAAGGACAGGGAGCTCAGCACAAATGTTATCCATGTGACAAAGCAGGACATTTTGCAGCGGCGTGTTGGAGTAAGGACCTGAATTGCAAAAAAAAATGGAAAAAAGGGGCACATTGAACGAACATGCAAAAGTAAAGGAACTGACAAGAACACAAAACAATACAACACAAAGCCAAAGCAAAAGTTCAAAAAGACATTCTGTGCATAATGTACAGGCAGCAGGTCATCAGATGAGACAACAGTGTATGTGCTGTCAGTGACTGGAGGGGTAGAGGGATAGTGGGTCTCGCCACTGCTGGATGGAAAACCGGTGTGCATGGAAATCAACACAGGTTCAGCAGTCTCCCTAGTGTCTGATGCGGTTAAAACCATCCAGCATCTGCTCCTGCTCTCTTCCAGCGTGCAATGGACTAGATACTGAGTGGACTGTCTGGAGTTCAGTGTTTTCTGGATGACATCCTTGTCACAGGAAAGACGGAAGAGGAGCATCTGAAGAATCTGGATGCCACACTGCACCGCCTGGAAAAATATGGACTCAGGGTGCCTGTGATGCTTCTCCTTATGGGGTGGGGGCAGTTGTTTCGCACATCATGCCTAGCAGTGAGGAACACCCTATTGCATTTGTGCCTAGGCACCACAGAAAGCAAATATGCCCTATTTGAACGAGAAGTCAAGTCAATTTTATTTATAAAGCACATTATCACAAAACACAGTTTGCATCAGAGGGCTTTCCAGCATACGACATCCCTGTGTCCTCAGACCCTTACATTGTTCAAGGAAAACCCCCTCCCCAAAAAAACTGAGGAGTTCCCTCTTCCAGGACAGACAGACGTGCAACTGATGTTGTAAAAATTAATTAAAATACAATAATGACAAAAAGGAAAGTTTTTTCATTCAGGTTTTCATCCGAGACTGCAGCGCCACTCGTGTTCCAGTTTTTGTGGGTGCAGTCCCTTGAATTTAGACCAAATGGGTTTTTTTTTGCTTGTTTTTTTATGAACTCGTATAATGTAGTGTGTGTGATTTCTTTTTGTTTAATAATATTTATTGTATGTATTGTTTTCTGTGTGTGTTTCTGTATTATGCTGTGGACCTTTTTCTGTGTCCTTCATAAAGTCATCATCATCATCATTATTATTATTATCAAAATACTTATTTTTATTGGATTAAAATCTATGTTAGTGAGTATTTCTGCTTTTCCAGTAACCTGACAGGTGTGGCATATCAACATGCTGATTTATCAGCATCATTACTACACAGGTGTGCCATTGACTGGTTTCTGTAGTTATCATGTTGCTTAATCAACATTTTGATATGCCACAGCTGATGAAGTAAATAATGTCATTTGGAGGCTCACAGTATGTATTTAACCCAGATCTATTTGCTATCTGTTCATTATTTTGTACGTAATTTATACAATGCCTATAAGTATATTAAATTAGTCCACAGAGATGAAACAGGGAGCGAGGATGTCCAAATATCTACTTTATATCTACCTTTTACAAGTAATAAACACTTGGAGAGAGGATTTGACGCTACCTGGCAGGCTAAACTCGGGGCATTGAAATCCCTTTGCCCATGAGAGTAGGTAGAAACCGAAAAGGAGAAAAAAAGAGAAGCGCTGATCACGTGCCGCCCTACAACAACATCCACGGAAGTTCTTTCAAAACAAAAGCTAATAAACTGGTGTCAAAGTCCACAAACCATGTTCTTATTAATGTTTAGATTCAAATAGATCTTCGAGACGGAACGCGGGAATAAAGAAATAACATGGCTTGTAGTAAAATATACTAAAAATAGCTTTAGACGTTATAGAGTTATATAACTACTATAACAATATCCAAACTACTAGGCTACCCATTTTATGATAGCATTTCTGTGGGTAGCTTCACTGTGCCATTTTGATAGGCTAGCTGAAAAGAATGTTTATCCATAAAACAAATGACTCAGTAATAAGTTCACATTCCACAGTAGGTTTTATGAAGACCTCTCCTCTCTGTCATGTTCCTTCAGCAGAGTAGAACTGGCTAAATTCCACAGAAATTCAAGACAAGCTTCCCGCATTTTATGAATCATAAGCCTAGGTGTTTTTCCCAGCAGACATTTCCACCTGGTACAGTAAGCACAGGTGTAACATTAACAGTGAATCTATTCAAATGTTCCAGTTATCATGACAGTGACAGTGTGATAGTGATCCAGCGTTCACAATACCAGGACCGTGAAAATGAAGCAGCTAAATGGAATTCCGACTTTGGTCATTTTATTGTTCACACCTGTTCTTTATCCCTGGTGACATATCTTCTGTGAGAAGGAAATGTCTAATCAAATCAATTTTAAAGATATGAGATAATGTCAAATGGATATTGTCTTTAAAAGTATAACACTTAAGAATATATTGGTGACTGTTAGTAATGAAATGTCTTGTCAGTTCACCATGTAGGTATATGCTATATAAATAACATTTTGTAGGGCATAGCTATTAGCAGTGAAACTAAACTTGCTTTGCTTGGAGGCCACTTTTGTAAGATAACAGGAGGTCAGGGACCAATTGCAGCAGCTCCATACATGTTTCTATGATTTTAGGTATTCTAGGATTGTAGGATTTGGGGAAAATTTTGGAATTTTAAGATGTTTGTAGGATTTATGAACATTTTTTGAGTTAAGGGTATTTGTAGGACTTTAGGACATTTTTAGGACTTCATGCTGTTTCTAAGATTTTAGCTCATTTCTAGGATGTAAGGACGTTTCCAGGATTTTAGGACAAGTGTCTTGGCTAGGACCTCTGTGAGGATCCTCCTCTGGCACTTTTTTTGAAAAAGGAGCTCTATTTTGATGCTGGTTCATGCACCTTTGCACCTTTTGAATACTAAAAGTACAAAAACAATTCGAAGGGTGAATCACTTTATTTTTTATTGTGAGTAAGCTGAGTATCACCGTCTGACAGTCTCGCATCTGAAATACTCAATGCATTCATATTTATCTAACGGGTTTTATTTTTGAAATATACAACCGGAAATTCAATGCGCCGTCATCCTGTCTGAAGTGACACTGCTCTACGAACGCCTGATAAATAGACAAGACTAATGACATACAAGTATTGGGACAGCTTGTTTTTCTGCAAGCAAAGTGAATATTTGTCAGCGGAGGCTCGCTAACGTCCCTGCTGTCCCTATGAGACACCCGGCATGGCAGAGAGACAGGACAATGAGGTAATACTACCTTTACACTGCATTTAAAAGCAAACGGGCTGCATTGGTCATTAAAATAAACGCACATTTTCCATTCGGTTGTTTGTCCTATAAGTCAAAACTCAACAGAGTCGGTTGTGAAGTGGAGCACAACTAAAAACAGTTTCCGGGCAGCAGATAGAACTTCGCTAATATTTCCGGAGGGATAGAAACTTAGCGGTTAGCCGTCTGTTAGCTCAACTGTTAGCATTAACAGCCAAGCTGCAAATCAACACGAGCCATGTTTGGTCCAAAGCTGCACTAAAGTTTAGAGACTCTCCTTTGTCTCTGCTCCATCAGAACAATGCTTAACTGAATGCAGATGAACGACAGGCCATTGGCTGTGTAATGTTATCTTGAGCCTGCGGTGCTCTGGTACATAAAGTTTTCATCCAGCACCAAATTGGATGAATCAATATAGAAATTTAGTGCTGCTTTTTTCATTTGTAAACTTGCACTTTAATTATTTTATTACATTTGAAGTTTTGTAAATTAATTAGATCTTTTGCTGAATTCGGCATACAAGTAACACATAGAAGTGCATTGTGTTAGAGTCAAATCTTAACTTTAAATGGTCCACACTTCATGTCAGAGCTGACATGGCGCTTTCAGGGAGTAACGTTAGCTAATGAAAGACTGTCAGGAAAAGAGGGAACATGATTGCAGATTGTTAGTCGGACGTCTACATGCTTCAATCTTGAAAAAACACAGTATTTTTCTCATACGGTGTGTCTGAATATACCTGTATTCACATTCATTCTGAAACACTCAGTTTTCACATACACTTGCAAACATTCCAACAGGTAATAAGAGGAGACCCATTTAAACGGTTTATGTGTAAGTTACAAACTACTTGTTGTGTACTTGCCGATTGTAGTGACTTCAGAACTTCACTGAAATCCTGACAAATTCTGAATTCAGGCTGTGTGCATTTCTCTGTGGATTAAGTGTTTTGCCACTTAAAACAGGATTTAGATAGCACCTACACCTGTTTAATATTAAATAAGACTTGGATTTCTGACTTTTCACAATATCCAAAATCATAACTTTGCAGAATTTTAACTTTAACAGAGGTGAAACCTCAATACCTTCTCATTCCAAGTTGTCATATTTCCACTTTGTAGTGGACTTCTGCATCTTCATAAGATGCTGTAGGTATCCTGCGTCTGCTGTTGACGTTCTGGGATGTTGCTACTGTTATGTCAATATTACACATGGTGGGATGACGCTGCACGTGGTTATGGTTAGACATCAAAAGCACATTGAAACCAATGCCAGGACACCAGAACAGGCACATGCTGCCACAGATGGTTATGATAAGGGGAAGGAGGCCAATAGTAAGTTGCAGAAAAAAACCCATCACATGTAGTCAGAAAGCAAACAATCCCATATGAAAATCCACAGTCTCTTGGATTCATCTAAGGCCCCTCCCGCCTGCCCCATTAGGACCCTCTTGCTCATTATATTATGTCATTGCCAGCAGTGTTTCAACCTGTTGCTGTACAGCGACAGCAGGTGCCACCCGGCTGTCTGTTGGTGTAATAACTCTGTGACCAGGTCTGTCCAGCCGTGTTCTCACCTTACGCCATCCAACGGCGTATCATGTGGATGCAAAAGGTGGCTTATGGCATCAGGATCTAAAGCTGAAAGCACTGCAAAAGCGGTGGTATTTAAGGACTTCAGAAATAGAATGGCCTGGGGAAATGTGGACTTAAAACTGCAAAAGGAAGTTTAAAACATGTAGATGCTAAATCAAGTGCTGTGTATTGTAGCTATCATAAAGAAAGACAAATTCTGATCTTCAAGTCAAAAGTACAATACTGCCTAAAACTCTGAACATGTATGAACGTAACATGTCTCTGATGGGAAGGTGGAGGAGGCTGACCAAATCTACCTGCTGATGAAGGAGGAGTATCGGATCTCTAGGAATGTGCGTCTGGCATGGTTCCTTGGTAAACTTAACCAAATCATCTGGCCAGCATCAAAGCCTGAACTGGTGAGTGTCCTGTCCTCATTGAGCCTGACAACACCATGATTGGAAAGTGGCTAATGGTGTGCCTTTCTTGTTTGAGGAGGTTGGTTCTGATTGGTTGGTCGCTGTTGACAATTACGACCCTGCTACTTTTGTTTAAAGAAGTATTTTAAACTGCATGCCCTGTTTCTTTGTTCTTTTACTTTATTGTATAGGAGGCCTTTTTTAACACATTGTTCAAGGGACTACAAATGAAAAACAGCATCCTGGCTAATTCTGGCATTTGTTTACCTTGTGTTTTTATTAATTTGCACTGTCCCTTCTCAAATAAACTAAACTTAAACCTCCACTGGATGATACCGTGCAAATTCTGACCGTGCTACTCAAGTTATCTTCCAGTATAAAGCCATGACATCAACATGTGTGACAGTATTTTGTGCTCTTGTTAAGCATTATGGCATATGACAGTAAGAATCGGCATATGCACTGGCACATACGTTAGCGGTTGTGACACAGTAAAACAACACAGTAAATGAACAATGCCATACACAATATGGCTTACATAGTGTCATACGACAAAGAACTTGCATATGACCCTTAAACAAAAGTGGCATACATGATATATTCTGCTGAGGAGTGGTACCTGCAGTGGAACATGAGTGACGCTACATAAGTTAACCGTTAGCCACTTTTCAATCTCCGGTGGCCTCTGACCTCCACAGTCATTCTAACAACTGAGGAACAATTAGGTGAGACATTCCTGGACCACATGCATGTTGTGAATAATGAGTCACTGGTGTCATGTTTGGCTCACTTCGTTTACAGCTGAACTCAGAGAATGAATTGGACTTGCTGAGTATCTTACCTAAAGGATGGCAGGCAGATTTCTCCCCCACCATGCACCCATACAAGTTGATGCCGTCCACTCGAGCCACCTTCCTGGCCAGGAGGTACCGCTTCATCATCGAGCTGGACCTTAGCCCCTCCACAGGGATCGTGGTAAGACTTCAGCATAGTTTCATGGTTGCTAAGTTGTTTCTTGGCACAATGAGATAAAAAGGTGGTTGGAGTGTAGTTTCACCAGCAACAAGTATCTTCATCAATTTTGATTCAGTTGTGGTATTTTACCAATGTTAACAAGATGTGCTGGCATGTCAGCATATAGATTTGATTAATCTAGGCACAAAACATTGGGTTTCATTCATGAAAGGTGAGCAGAATGAATTAGTGTATAGACTGTTGGCAGAAGGAACTTTATGAGTATTTCGGCATTCATCAGTATATTAGTAGCTTCAGTCTTTTTGTAAGTACTAACGAAATCGACACCTGAAGTGAAAATAAGAATTGCACATCAATGCTGCTTTTTATTATTAGAAATGACAATTTTAATTCATATTGTGCTCTGTAATGGCCCACATTAAGCAGATGCCTTTGAAAGCTATGCCTGTGTTGCGGGTCCTGGTTGCTCCGATGCCGTGATCGTGCTTGATGCAACCTTCTACTTTATTATTATGAGTCATGCCTCCACTATCAATATACGCATGAGACTTATATCAACACCCACAATATTTGCACATAACATAACATGCTATCATAGAGTGCATTTAGTAATTTTACACCTATCATTATTGTAATATGAAATGCGTTTGTTACCATTATTGCTATGCATCTCTCCCCCTCTCTTCCCCTCTCTCTTTCTCTTTTCTTTTTGTCATTATTTTATTTTATTTTTTTTAAACTTTATTTTTCAAGATTTTATGGAAACCGAATATACACAGCAAAATGTTTATATCTAACACAGTTTTTCCAAGAAAAATCCCTCCACAGTTGTGAGGCTGTGGTAGTGATTTTTTTGTGCTGATTATATTTGTCCATTCCTCAGGGGTAATAACAATTCCCAATTCTTTTTTTATTTTACTTTTTATTTTATTTTAATTTTACCTTTATGTAATTTGTTGAGTGGCTTCTTAGTTCAACTGTGTATAACTGTGTGTAACTCTGTATAATTCACCAGTTATCTTTCTGGACATTTTTTTTTAAATTATAGGCCCTAATAAACATTTGCGTGATACCTGATAAATTTTTTGGTATAAATCCTTAAGTGTTCTTATCAAAATAGTGTCGCAGTTGGAGATATCCATGATATGAGTAAGGCCATATCTTTCTGACTTGGTTTTAAAATCTATAAATTTCTAATTATCAACCAACAAACACAGTGCTGTAAGTCCTCGTCTCTTCCAAGGACCGAAGACTGTCATTCACACCTGGTTTAAAATGTCAGTCATGGATTGGCCATGTTAAAATCTGAATTTCTTTCTGAAAGTTGAGTTGTTTCACTAAGCCAGACCAAATATCTATAAAAAACCCAACATACTGACTCTGGATGTCATATTGTTTGGCAGTCAGTGGGCATCCTAACAAACTCTGTAAAGGCCTGTCTATCAACGACAGCTCCATCGGTTTCCATTTTGCAAAATAATCTTGATTACAACAGAGCATCAGTGGTCTTATCTGTCCTGTTAGATAATAGTCTTTAATGTTTGATAGGCCCCTCCCTCTGCTATGCTTTGGCAGCTGTAGAGTTTTGTATCTCACCCTAGGGGCTTGGCCATTCCAAATGAAACAGGATATCACCTTATGCCATTTTCTGTATTGATTATCAGAGATATAAATGGGTAAAGACTGAAACAAGTAGAGTAGTCTGGGTAAAATATTATAATGCCCTCTAGACCTGAATCTTGTCTAATTGTTTGAGCAAGCAGTTTGATAAATAAATTAAATAGTCCTGGACTGGCGGGGCAGCCCTGACAACAGTCATGTTGCAGGTGAATGGTTCTAGATAAACCTCTGTTGACCTTGATTCTAGCATAGGGGATGTGTATAATGTCTTAATACTCTTAATGAACCTCTCTTGAAAACCAAATTTTTCCATAACTTTATAGAGAAACCCCCACTCCACCGAATGGAAAGCTTTTTCTGCATCCATACTTAGTAGGATAGCCCTGAGTTTTTCCCTTTTTATATATTCAATGGTATGGAGGGTCCTCCTTATGTTGTCCTGAGTCTGCCTACATTGAATAAAACCAGACTGATCTTCATTAATCAGGAAAGGCATCACTTCCTCCATTCTTTTGGTTAGTATAGCTGCATATATTTTATAGTCCTGATTCAGGACGCTAATGGGTCTATATGCCTAACATTCTTTTAAGTTTTTAACCTTCCTTCGGAATTACTGAAATGGTGGCGTCCCTCCAAGATGGGGGAAGGACTCCCTCCCTCAAAGTGTAATTGATGCTTTTATGTAATATTGGTATTAATTGTTCCCTCATTGATATATACCATTCTCCAGGAAATCCATCTGTTCCTGGAGACTTACAGGATCTCAAGGAGGAGATCGCTCTATCAGTTTCTTCAACCGAAATTTCTTTCGTTAGTTTGTCATTATGCAGTTTCCTTAAGGATGGCATGTCCAACCGGTTCAAAAATTCTTCAACCTTGGAGGCATCAAATGGTGCAAACTGAGTGCACAGGGCCTGATAGAATTTCCCAAATGCTTTTTGTATTCCTCCTAGGTCATATGTAATCTTTTTGAAAATAGGCTCCCTAATTTTATAAACTGTAGACTGTCGTTTTCACAGCCTCCAGGCTAATAACTTAGAGGCTTTAAGCCTGCCTCGTAATATGAGTGGGGAGAAAGAATAGAATAAAGAAGATTCAGTTTTGAGAGAGGCAGCCTACCATCACTGTCTTGGTTCAAATGATAAAGATGCAGACATGATAATGCGCAGGGGAATACTAATATTTTGTTGAGATGAGATAAATTACCAATCCTCTGCCTACATTTTGGTTGATAGTTGAAATTCCCAGACCCTTTGCTGGTATTCTCCTCTGTCTCTGCGCCTGGTGCCCTTTACCTTTTCCCAACAGGAGCGCGGCCGCGCTGTTTCTCTCGGTGTTCCCCCGGGTCTCGCAGGTATCGGGAAGCCAATTGAGTTTTGGTCGAGTGCTAAATTTTCATGCGGCCATCTTCACCCTCGTACCACTGGAAGTCCTCCTTTTGGTCATTATTGTAATTCAATTGTTATTTACGACATCTATTGCACGTCTGTCCATCTTGGAAGAGGGATCCCTCATCATCCTCTGCCACTCTTCCTGAGGTTTCTTCTATTTTTTTCCCTCTGTTTCAGGGGTTCTTTTATGGGAGTTTTTCCTTAGGCGATGTGACGGTCTAAGGGCAGAGGGATGTCGTATGCTGTAAAGCACTCTGAGGCAAACTGTATTTTGTGATAATGGGCATTATAAATAAAATTGACTTGACTTGAATTGACTTGAAACACAGCAAAAGATTTTAAAAATAATACATTTAGATAAATTGGTTGACAGCAGATTTAAGATTCAAATTAGGTTTAAAAAAAAATTTGACTGGGTTATTTAAATCGACTTAAAACATATTTGTTCAACATGTTGAATGATTATAATAACAGTCACGTCGCTGTCTCTGTCAGGAATAATTCCTGACTGGGAGGTCTCTCTGACGATCCAAGCAATGTGCTTGTCTGTAGCAGACAGCTGTGACTGGGAAGAGCCTCCTCCTGAAGCTGTTGAGGGTTTTTTTTCCGTGTACTTTTTGCATCAAGTATTATATTGAACCATTTTTGGTTAACTTCTGGGATGGTTCCTACAACAGAAGACACACAATTAATGGCATCTGTTACTTCCCCCTAGGTCGTTGATTCAACTGTCCCTGTCAAACCACCACTAAAAGAAGAAAATAAAATATTTTTTCTCAGCTCCACATTACCCAAAATAACTTAAATCTCTGTGTCAGAAAGTTTTTCTCTCTCTCTCTCTCTCTCTCTCTTTCTCTCTCTTTCTCTCTCTTTCTTTGTTTGCTACGTGTTGGCAGGTGGACAGGATGCACCTAACCGTACTAATGATCAACTCCTTATATGGTGCTCACTGGCTCTTCATGGGATGGGAATGTATACTAATTGCTTACTAGTGGAGGCACGCCGTCAATTTACGATTGAAAAGTATTTATGAACTTAGTCATGTGCCTGCGATCAAATCTGGGTTTCTCGTGGCGTTCATGAGTCCGGTGTAGGGTTTTGTGTGCAAATCTGCTCACACCTTTAATAAAATTTCACAAATGAGACCCAGTGATCTTAGTCAGTCTTAGTACCTGCGTATTCAAAATGTAGTAAAACATCAATGGACAGCAGATGCTAATCACTAATTGCCTCGCTCTAGTTTGTGTTCTGAGATTGCACACTGCATTGGTAAAGCTAATTTAGGGCTCGGTCTTCAACCCACAGTTCATCCTTGATTGGTTTTTCACCAAGCTAGCAGCATGGCTCAAGGGATGACAGTTTTATCAGTTGGTTGGTCCACCATTTTGATCCATACAGAAGTGTCTGGACAGCAATTGGATGGATTTCCTCATTCATTCATGGATTTCCTCAGACACTCATCATCTCAACAGGGTGACATGTTATGCCTTAGCGATCCCCTGAAATCTCATCTAGCTCCATCATCAGGACATAACTTCAACTTGTCAAATGCTCAGGATACCAAGTCGGTATATTGTTTAACAATATAACAACTCATTTTGCAGATAACTGATACTGATATCGATATCGATATTGACAAAATATTCTGCATACTCTACACTATATTGTGATGGCCGACCAGCAGATGGAGATATCAAATACAATGCTTTTTATTGTTTTAATATTCATTCATTTTGCAAAAGAAGAGAAACACCTTAATGTAGGATTGATGTTTAAAGTGTTCATTTTGTCAAACAAATAATTAAATAGATAACTAAAAATATTGGATTGCCACATCAACAGAAATCAGCATGTCGGCTGATAGGTACATTTCATTTTAAAGCCAATATTGGCGGATGTTAATGATGTGCAGATATTATTGTGCATCCCTACTCTGCTGCTGGTATGGATAAAAATACTGAGAGAATTTTGTTCAGGTTAGTGCTGTGGTTGTGTGAGGGTTTTTAACATCATCTGCTCCATGATTGAAAGATAGAGAAGTGTCTCTCTCACTGTTTTTTATTGTGCATTAAACTGATTTTATTTAATTTATTTTTTGTATAAGAGGTGGTAATTGAGATGATGTTGCAGTTCTGTAGTTTGTCCACCAGACAGTTCTATAAACAGACAAGTCTAGTTTTCAAGCCATAATATTTCAAACATGGGTGTGATGTTCAGCTTATTGTGGATTTCTGCTCTCAGCTGGCAAAAAATGTTTGTTGGGTGTTTTTGTGAAAACCTCTGTATGCCCATATCATGGTATCAGATATATTTCTACCTTTCTGATATTGGTATGTGCCTGGATAATGTAGTACTGATCAGAGTGTAATGTGTCACTGGTGGGTGGGCCGTCAACTGTGTATCAGCCTATCATTAGCTCTGTCTTAACATGTACATCCTGCAATCATAAGTGACAACACTCCAGCAGTGTGGAATTCTCTGCTGATACTCCTGTTTCACAGCTGCTCTGTGGATCAGCATGGACCTTAACTCAAGAGAGTAATGTCCTCTGTCTGACTAAACTCTGACATGAGATGCTTAAGAAGTTGCTGAGTACAGAAACAAATTGTGTATTTTCTGTTGTGCAGGATGACAGCACAGGAGAGATGATCTTTGATGAGGTGTTTCATGCTCTGTCGAGGTGTCTGGCCGGTCTCGCTCAACCATTCAAAGTTCCCGGAACTGATCAACTTTTGAAGCCTAAGATCTTCATCACCATCCTGGCGTATTCATCAATTATTGGCCTCACTTCCCATCAGGTCAGTACATAGCTCACATGTCCTGTTTTTGTTTAATGGTGTTTTATGTCCATATTTATGTATCCAGATTTCCTAAAAAGGTTCAAAGGCCTTGGAATTAAAAACCTAAAATGACTGTCTGCGACTACATTCACATTACAGGCTATTGTGGCCCAAACCCATTTTTTGCTCTCATGTGACACAGATCTGATATTTTCAGAGAAGTGTGGACACAGATATCTATTTTTTTTCCAATCAGATCTGAGCCACTTTCATATGTAGACCTAAATCTTATTAGTATCCGATCACAGGCCATGCGACCCCTGTGAGAACGCTCTTATTGGAATTCATTTGAAATCAGTGTTTAAGAGCATTCCCATGTGAAGTGTGAGATTTATCAACTTGTACTTGTACTTGTGCGTAAATAGAAGCACAGCTCTGACCATGCTTATGCACAGAATCTAGTAGATTGAACAGTGAAACTACAAGTAGAAAGCATTTCGTGTGTCACTGCATACATTAAGCAATCTTATCAACAGATGCTCCAGTTTCCCAAAACAAAAGTGTTGTTTCCCAAAACACATACTTCTGGATTTATGTTGTGATTAAGGACCTATGTTGCAGTGAGGAACAGAACACATGAAAGCCATCTCTGTGCACATCCAACTCCTGTCCACCTAGGGATGTTTTCCTCCAGCACGAGGTTGGAGACATTACAGGGATTTCACAGCCGTCATTAAGCAGGATCAGAGTATGATGCTATAACTTCCCTGGCCCTGACCTACATCCCTTATAGAAATCCACAACAAGTCAAAATCAAAAAGGGATTCAACGCCCATTACCGGATTTTCAAACATAATTAAAGCCGTAGACTGTACCCACCCTACAATAAAAACACCATCAAACAATGAATTCTATTATGTCAACAGAAAGGGGTTTCATTCAATCAACGTTCAGATCATTTGTGATGCAGATTTGTCGCTTTTGAAGGTTGTTGCCTAGTGGCCTGGAGGAACGACAGACCCTTTAACTGTGCAGAACAGCTCTGTGGGTGTACGCTGTGACAAGTGTTTTTTGCCCTGAGCTTAATATCAAACCACTTCTTCTTAGTTTCTGGGAGTGATCTCTCCTTGACTCAACAGAATTAACAACATCTCCCATGCAGCATTTCTTTTTTAGAGCTCTGATTTGTGTGTTTGTGATGTATAAAGCTGCTGCAGATGTTGTTGCAGCCCTCTGATCAATTGTCCCTGCAGGTTTTGGTCCAGGGCTGTCAGCTTGATAGAACAGACCTTGTAGAGTTCCTACATCACATCTATCAGCAGCTCCGAGCAGTGGAGAGTAACATCGCAGAAGTGCTACATCAGCAGCATGAACAGGCAAGTGCTTATCAATAGCTCAATAGTTATCAATGCTTATCAATATTTACAGTGTCACAAAATATTATGTGAAGATGAGAACAGATCTCAGTTAAATAAAACAGTTTAACATAAATCCTAACTTTTTTTCAATAACAATATTGGGAGTGTCAGCCCTTAGTGTCAGTATTTACTATCAAGTAGTAGTAGTAGTAGTAGTAGTAGTAGTAGTAGTAGTAGTTGTGTGTGTGTGTTACAACCTGATTCAGAGGCTGCAACAAAGCTAGGAAACCAGACAAGTTTACAAAAGTTTAAAGCGTATACATGTATAAAAATGACCATGAAGAACTGAATAAACATGTACGTCAGTTATCAGTCATGTATGGTATGCATGTATAGGTGTATGAAAATGTCCATACACCGACCAAAAGCGAGGGTAGTGAGTCTATTTCAGGTTGATGCCCTTTAATGTCAGGAGCATAATGACGATCCTCTCTGCCCTGACCTGGATCCTGCTAGAGAAAGAACAGCAAGGAAACGGCTCATCTAGTGGAGGCTTCAGGGAAACAAAAGGGGCTGAAGATCCCAGCTGAAAGGAACAAAAGATGGAGAAATCACCGGGCCAGCCACCCAGTGGGCTGTCTCAACCAACTCATTCCCCTAGACACCCAAAATGAAACTAACCAGTCAAATCTAATCCCATAACTACCAGTTATCCTACCCAAATTAAAATAAAAAACTGAGATAGCAAAATCCAGCAGGTCAAATCATGCCACTCTGCCTGCAATGTTTTTCTCTTTTTTCCTGTGCCTTTAGTCTGTGGATTCTGTCCAAAGCTCAGGCCTCCATAGCAGCATCCTGGATGAGCAGTCCCACAGGAAGCAAGGCGTCTCCATGGTGTCAGCTGATATGTGTCTGGTCAGCATGGTCCGCCAGGGCATCCTGGCCCTTCAGCTGCTGCCTCCCAACTCCAGTGCTGGTAGGTTTGTCTTACTTACTGAAAGTGGTCTTTAGTTTCTCAGTCACAGGTTTGTCTCCAGGGTTCGGAGATCCTCCCTTGCTGAGGTATGGATTTGTTTCCTAGAACCACTTTGAAGGAGTCCAAGCCTCTCTAACAATCAGGACTTTGACTGCGTAGCTACTGCATCTTTATTTATCTTTTTAAATTTGTGGGCACATAAAAATATAAAATTATTCTAAAATATATAGGTACACAAAGACACTCATACAAATGTTTTTAAAAAATAAAGACAGTGAATGATAGAAAATATGTAAGTTTGAATTCCATCACACAGCTCCTCTGTATTTAAATAAATCTTATACAGCATACTAGAACATGATATACAATGTTTAGACTGTCTGCAAGATATGATTGATGCAGCTTTTTGTGAGTGAGCCAGTGACCAATTGCACATCACTGTGAACACTAACGCTGTTTAGTTGCAAATAGTTTGGGAACCTGCCCATTGGTAGTGTGTGGACCTGCTCTTTTCTTGGTGTTTACACATTGGAAAACCCTCCTGACATCATGCTCACCCACCCATTAACCTCTGCTTCAAGTGCTTTAACTTGTTGACTACTGATGGCCTCAAAGCAAGCATGAAAGTTATTGAGCTCACTTGCCATAGATGCATCAACACGTGGCCTGACCATTTCCTGACCTCTGGTTTCACTTGGGGCATGTGATGTAATTTGTTTACATACAGTACTTGACCTCAACAAGATGGCTGCAAGGTTTCTCATCCTGAAAAGGAGGAGCAGTTATGCTCTGTGGCTGCCTCTGAGCAGTGTAGAGCAGTGATCCAGGGGGTTAATTTTTCTTGTGGTGAAGTCAGTATTTTATGTGTCATGTCATTCGACCGTGTTCCTCAGGGAGTATTGTGGGGGGTTCTCTGGGAATATGGGGTATTGGACCCCCTGATACGGGCTGTCCGTTCCCTGTATGACCCAGAGCTTGGTCCGCATTGCCGGCAGTAAGTCGAACTCATTTCTGGTGAGGGTTGGACTCCGCCAGGGCTGCCCTTTGTCATCGATTCTGTTCATAACTTTTATGGACAGAATTTCTAGGCACAACCAGGATGTTGAGGGGGTCTGGTTTGGTGACCTCAGGATTGGGTCCCTATTTTTTGCAGATGATGTGGTCCTGTTGGCTTCATCAGGCCGTGACCTCCAGCTCTCACTGGATTGGTTCGCAGCCGAATGTGAAGCGGCCGGAATGAGAATCAGCACCTCTAAATCCGAGGCCATTGTTCTCAGCCGGAAAAGGGTGGAGTGCCCTCTCCAGATCGGGGATGAGATCCTGCCCCAAGTGGAGGAGTTTAAGTATATAGTGTTTATATAAATGATGCTTGGTGCTCAAACGCAGTTAAAGTGGATGGACAGTGCTCACCAGATGTTGAGTTCTTGGTGCTATGATGTCATCCATATTATCTGACCAGAGAATTCACCAGTGTTTATATTTTTGCTGTATACATTCCCCCAGATGCAAATTCAAAAAATGCGCTGCAGGAATTGTATGATGCCATCAGCAGCAACATCACCAAGCAACCGGATGGAATCTTCATAGAGGCTGGTGATTTTAATCAAACAGACCTCAAACCTGTCTTACCTAAATTCCACCAGCATGTCCATATCCCCACCTAAGGAAGAAATATCCTGGACTATGGCTGTGTTCGAAATCATCCACTCATTCACTCACTCCCTATCCACTACATCGTGTATATGATGTAGTGAACTACATCATATACACGATGTAGGGAACGACGATGGGAGGAGAATTCGGACACTACACGGTAATTTCCTGAACGTGGTTGCGTCAGTAGATGCGCCATGGTTATTCAACTATAAATACCATCATACTAAAAAATACAAATGTAATGTCCAATCAGGAATGACAAATATGAATTCTGAAATTTCTTTTATTGATGAATATGCACCACTAGAATATATCCCATCCATGCAGAGCCGCATTTCTGCGGCCGGAGAACAGCTGGTTGTGCTTAACACGAAGCTTAATAAGCTTCTCAACATCTTCATCAGTCCCTTGGAACAAGAAACAGAAAAGCATTTATTTTTCTAACACACCGCCAATTGGGAAAAGAGAACAAAACGCTATGATCAGATGTGAGCGGGTGTGCGGGTGTCTGCTCCTAGCTAGAGCTGCAACTACCGGCAAGCCCTAGCATTAGCCTTAGCCTTAGCGTTAGCGTTAGCTCAGCAGATGCTTCTCCACCAACAAATCTGCTCGTTATGACAATTCACAACCCTTAAAAGGCATAAAACCACGCCACTGAAGTATTACACGCATCAAATGTGTATATTGTAATGTTACTTAAATTTATATACAAAAGCGGCGGTTGGTGCGGCGGCCATCGTCTCCTTCTTCTCATCTTCCAAAACACGACCGCATTGCATTGTGGGATACGGAGCACAAAGTAGTGTACATTGCTTGTTCACTCAATTTTGCGGTGCATTGTGGGTGTTTTCTCGTCCACTACATAGTGGATGAAATTAATCGCGGAGAATTCGAACAACACTACAAAATGGCGAACACACTATATAGTGCACTACATCCGTGATAGGGGGTGATTTCGAACACAGCCCATGTGTATACAAATATTCCTGACAGCTACAAAGCCCTTCCATGCCCTCACTTTGGCCTGTTAGATCATTTGTCTCTGCTCCTTCTGCCAACATCAACTTCAACTTGTCAGCTGAAAAAAGAGCCAAACCAACAGTTAAAACTGTTAAAGTGTGGACAGATGAAGCTACAGCAGCTCTACAGGAATGTTTTGAGCGCACAGATTGGCAAATATTCAAAGGTGCTGCCACTCAAGGTAACAAGATCGATCTTGAAGAATATGCATCTTCTGTGACATCATATATCAGCAAATGTGCTGATGAGGTGGTGATCACAAAGACGGTGGGATCAATCCCTAACCAGAAAGCCTGGATGCTAAAAGAGCTAAAAAAGCTGCCTTTCAGTGAAGGGACAAGGAGGCATACATCATTGCCAGAGCACAATTGTGAGCTGGCATCAAGGAGGCTATGAGACTGGAGAGAGACCTCAGCAGCAGCACTAAAGATATGTGGCAGGCGATTAATAAGTGTCACAGGTTACAAAAGCAGGAGTGCCCCCATCATATGTGAGGCCACACTGCTGGACGAGCTGAACACATTTTACACTCGCTTTGACCTCCTCAATAAGGACTCAGCTGTGAAGTCTACTCTGCCTCCAGAGGACTGGCCACTCTCAGTGACCACAACAGATGTGAGAAAACACCTGCTGAGAGTGAATATAAACAAGTCTGCCAGCCCTGGCAGCATTCCTGCACGTGTACTAAAAACTTGCTGATTAGGTTGTTAATGTTATAACTGACTTTTTTAACATCTCACTCACACAAGAGACAGTTCCCTCCTGCCATAAGACAGTCATCATCGTTTCTGTACCCAAAAAGGCTGCTGTGTCTAGTCTTAATGACTACCGCCCTTGGCTCCTACCCCCATCCTGATGAAGTGCTTGAGAAATTGGTTCTCCAGCACATCAAAGACAACATCCCTGCCAGCCTTGATCCTCACCAGTATGCTTTCAGAACCAACAGATCCACAGAGGATGCCATATCTACTGCTCTTCACTCAGTCTTCACTCACTTGGAGAATAACAACAGCTACATCAGGATGCTGTTTGTTGACTTTGGCTCAGCATTCAACAAAATCTCTCCCATGAAGCTGGTTGGAAAACGTAACACTCTGGGCTTTAGTACAACACTCTGCAATTGGATACTGGACTTCCTTACATGCAGATCCCAGAGAGTTAGGATTGGCAGTCTCACCTCCTCTACATTAGTGCGCACCTCCGGAGCCCCCCAGGGCTGTGTGCTCAGCCCCCTCCTGTTCACACTGTACACCCATGACTGCACTCCCAGACATCAGGAGAACTCTATTGTGAGGTATGTGGACGACACCACCATCATTGGCCATATTACAAACAACGATGAGAGTTCATACCGGGAGAAAATCGACAATCTTGCTGAGTGGTGCACAGAGAACAACCTACTGCTCAACATCAGTAAAACCAAGGATGATGATCCTGATTGATGATGCTGATTGTTGATTTTAGAAAGAAGGAGGCAAAGATACACACTCCTGTCTGAGGAGCTGAGGTTGAGCAAGTGAATGGTTATAGGTTACTTGGAATCACTATCACTGAGAATGTATCTTGGTCATCACACATCACCTCCCAGGTTAAAAAAGCACAGAAAAGGCTCTGCTTCCTACAGAAGCTTAGGAAGGCTAAATTCCAGAGCAAGATCCTGGTTAACTTCTACAGAGGAGCAATAGAAAGCATACTGACTGGAAAATTCACCAACTGGCATGGTTCATGCACGGCCCAGGACAGGACGGCTCTACAGTGGGTGATTAAAATTGCCCAGATCATCACTGGTTCCCATCTACAGAACATCAGTGACCTCAGTGAAGTGAGGTGTCTGCACAGAGCTCAAAGAATACTGAAAGACAGCAGCCACCCCAGCCACAGTCTGTTCACCCTGCTGCCAACTGGGAAAAGATACAGAAGTATCCGCTACAGAACCACCAGACTACAGAGCAGCTTCTTTCCTTAGGCTGTGATACTCCTCAACTCCTCCTTCGACGCCAAAAGGTGTAGCAGCTTAAAATTTAATTTCTTCTTATATTACGTTTAAGAAAAATGACAAGTTACCTTGTACCTTTAGAGTCAGCCATGACATACTGGGGGCTCGTCCAAAACTCAGTTTGGAGTTGGTGAGTTTGCATGTTTATGTCCATAGCACTTGGTTTTCTATTTTGTTTCTGTGAGTTGGTAGGTTAATGCTGATGTTGCCACATGGGATAGATCCTTTTTTGGGGCTCACCTGGTTAAGTTGGCCTGTGGCTGTTGGTGTGACCACCACTTTTTTATTTTGAGTGCTAACTCTCGGATGGCCCCTTGGGATGGCCCTTAGCGTGCCTGAGAATGCCGACCATGACTAGTTGAGGTTTAATAAGATAGCTCTCTAGTTTTAGATAGAGAGGAACCCACAGGTTGGTTCTAGAGTAGGTTAGTTGGAAATGTCAGCAGCATCTGACCCAATGATAGCATCTGGTAGCATTTGCTGAACTTTCTTCACACACGCTGTGTTTCCCGATTTAAGGGAGTTGGGGCAATTTTGTTTTGTTGTGCCCTGTGTTTATTCAATACTAGGCTGTAGCTGTGTCCTTCTGGAACATTTGTAACCATGATTCTAAACTATTGTCGTCTCACTGGGGTAAGATAAGTGGTGGTAGTGCTTGAGTTGCACTGTTTTATGTGGGGGTGGCAGTATTTCCAATACTATTTCTATACCGTGCCCTGAAATAGTTGTGAAATGATGGGTTATCAGCCTAGTGTTTTAGTAAGTTGTGTTAGCTTACTTTTGGCTTCTGGTCGGCTTGTGGTGGTGCTGCCTGCATCTTTGCTTGAAAACACTTGTTCTGTGTGGAAGTGTTGTCTTTTGTTGTGTTGTATTATGCTGGGCTGTTTGTAGCGTGTGAACAGTGTTTTGCTTGGTTTCTGTGGTTGTGGTACTTTGCGCTGGTTCGTAGCTACTTTGACTAACCGATTATGGAGTTTGATGTGCTGGGGTTTGGTGAAGCTCCTACTGCAGAGCAGCTTTTTTGCTGCTGTTATGATCTGGACAAGCCCCCATTGTGTTACGACCCTCAGATGTTATGCCTAGGGACAAAGGGAGGTAACAAAGTGCTGGGGTGGTAAACAGGCTAGAAAGCCGGTGAACAAAAGGAGAGGGCGAAGGGTGACAGCAAACAATAAAACAACCAAAAGACAGCTGTATCTACCAGATCCAACCTACAGTTTTTGATCTAAAATGGAAATAGCTTACCTGTCTACTCTGTTCTTTAACTCTATCACAAAACACAGAGATGCAGCCACCCACAAGACCTAGCGTGCTAGATAGAGGTTTGTCTACCGTGTGGTGCAACAGCGAAGTATGTAGGCTACTGTTAACAAAAGAAAGAAACAAAAAAACCTACTCCATAGCCCAGCTCCTTTACAACTCGAGTGCTTCCTATCAGTCAACATGTACAACAATCGAGTTGACCAACACAACCCACAGCAAACAACAGTTACACAGAGCACACAGCACAGAGGCGGACTGCTCACATGAAATCACAGCAAGGGTGTGACAATGCTGTGGCTGATGCCCTCACCTGCTCCTTAGAATGACAGGATGGCTGTCATCTTAAGGGAGGGGGTGTGTCATGTCATTCATGTCATTATGTGTGTCATTCTTTGTCCTGTCATGCTTCACTTATGTGTGTATGTGTGTCTCTGTGAGCTACACCTACAACAGAGCAAAGTGATTGACAGTTGATTGAGAGCAGCTGTGTGAGGCTGTAGGTGGGGCCTATATCAGTGGCTCCATGCTCTGCTCACTCTCTGACTCTGCAGCAAGAACCAGCTTTTTATGCTGTTCTCATTCTCCTGAATGTGATATCTCAAGAACATCCTGATGGGATTTCTTCAAATCTGACACAAACAGTCACTTGTACTGAAGAATGAACTGATCCAAATTTGGTTGATGGTCAGAGGTCACGGTGACCTCATGAAACCTCATGACCTCATGTTTTTGTTCATAACTCAAGAATTTATACAGTATCATTTCACACAAATGTCTAATAGGATATAATAATGAAATGCTGACATTTTATTTCCAAGAGGTGAAAGGTCAACTATGACATCATAATGTGAAACTTTTCTGGCCATTACTCAAAATCATGGGTCCTTTCCAATACGTTAACCCAACTCCAGGCATCCTCCACTCGCCTCCTTTCCTCGCGTCGTATTCCCTTCCCACAGAGGATGCGGGCGGAGGAGTCAAGGAGAGAGCAGGGGAAGCTGTGAATTGGGAAATCCTCGGTCCCACACCATCAGTGCGAAGCGACGTCGGTAACAGATGAGGTGCTGCACAGCTGATCAGCTGTCAGACTGACAGGGAGAGAAGAATCCTTTAAAATCTAATTCATATAGAGATCGGAGTTATAATTATTTAGGCCATTCATTTCCTTGTGTTATTCATTTGCACAGTTATACACCCCACAGCCTGTCTGTGTAAGAGTGTGTGTTGGTGATCACTGCATTATTCTGCATCTGAGCAGAAACATCTGGTCAAGTCCTACATATTTAGATTAATTTCTCCGGTCGTAATGTGCAGTAAAAATATTTCCCTCTGCACATACAAAGGTCTAACAGTGTGTTTTAATATCAAAGAAGCGTCTCTGTGTCAGCACTGAATAGGTTATATTTAATATACACTATCATCACATAAATAAACCTCTGTAGGATATTAGCAGTGTGCACGAGATCATACTGGAGATGTAATCACATAAAAGATGAGTGAGAACTTGTTGTCTTTGTACCAATGTACTATGCAGAAACACACAGTTTCAATGTGTGCGGTTCGGGTTCAGGTCATTGATTAATGCACATTAATGGGTCAGCCGGTGGATTACTTCTAAAAAAGGACGGCCTGACCTGCGCATCATTGATTGAAATGTCAATTTAAAAAAACAAAAACAAAAAAGGCCTCAGTGAAATAAGCTGCTGATTTGTGTGATGCCAACACTTATAATTTAAATTATATGTGTTAGTTAGTTTTATCACACACAATTAGACTGCGCATTAAATCAGGCCTACATTTCATCATGTGAGGATGTTCTATGATATTATAGATCTCTTTAGTGACTCTGCAGAATGAGCACTGTGAGAATAAACTGTGTGAATAAATAAGAAGCATGAGAAGGTGTGGCAAATATATGACACAACACAAATGAAGAATCTCAGTGACCCTCGGGGAGCTCCGTTGTCTTGCCACTCGATAAAAACTTCAGTGTAGGATACACAGGTGTATCCTCCCTCTGGGCTCCTCCAGAAGCCTCCTCTCTCCTCCAGGTGCATTTGTGCAGTTGTAGGACCCTTCAACATGGCAGAGGGGAAACGATTTCTGGGTCACCGGAGGAGGTAGGAAGGGAGTACGCATAAATTAACGTATTGGAAAGGACCCCATGTCTCAGGAACAGAAAGGGAGACATTTGGTCAGACAGTGAATTGGTGACACCGATCTTAAACAGTCTGTCAGTCTCAGTGTCAGTATTTACTATCAAGTAGTGTGTGTGTGAGTGTGTGAGTGTGTGAGTGAGTGAGTGAGTGAGTGAGTGAGTGAGAGACATCCATGTTTTCACAGACATGGATCATGGGTGTAAACTCTTAGTGCAGCTTGACTGGGGTGTAGAGGCATACAACTGCATGGTGGTAATTCTAGTTTATGTAAGTCCTTGGTTCTGTCAGACCAGTATCTACAAAAGAGGCGCTGTCCAGTTTCACAGGATTAAACCATGTGTTGGTAAAATTAATATGATATCCCTCTGGAAACTGAGGTGGGCACGGAGATCCTCCAGTTTATTATCAATTTCCTGTATGTTGGCTAGCATGATGATTAACAGAAAAAAAAACGGCAACATGCAGCGAATAATTGTGAAATAGACATAAAAGCATACATTTGCACAATTTTTGCATAGATTTAGCAGATCCCCATACCGTATGATATAGCAAAAACAAGCCAAGGGCCATTTGTACTGTGTAGCAGTATGCATGAGCCTGCTTCAGTCTGGTGTTTCCTGGCTCATCCTTATCAAAAGTCTGCAACAGAGTTTGCTGCCTCAATTACAAAATTGACCCTTTGTTTCTGTGACAGCTGAACCACAGCAGCTGCAGGGAACACATCCATCAGGTGTCAGAAAGAAATGGGTGTTATGGTGTTACTAATAGATTTCATTTCGCTGAAATTGTTTGGCTTGAAGTTGACACTGGCGCCAGTAATTTTCATTCACACCTTTCCTGTCAGCATGGCGAAGTAAACAAACAAGTTACATCATGTGACTTTATCACTCACTTCACAATAAGAAGATTGTGATTAAGTCATTTGACTTGTGTATTCCAGGTATCATTATAATCACAGATGGAGTGACAAGTGTTCCTGATGTGGCTGTGTGTGAGACCCTCCTGAACCAGCTCAGGAGTGGAACCATCGCCTGCTCTTTTGTGCAGGTAAACACAACAACAAGCACAACATCTCTATGTTTGCAGCTAGTCTGGGGTGACATACATTTTTTTTCATACCTTCATACCTTCCTGGAATTTTAGCAGGGTATACAGTATATGATGAATGTGTCGTGCTAACGGTCAGAGGCAGGTGTAGATTTTGTCAGTCAAATCTGACCATCACCTTTTAATTCTGTGTCTGTGGCAGCAACACGACGAACGTGTTTCAACCAACAATCTTCATCAGTGTTGTCACGACGATGGTTGAAATGCATTTGTCGTGTGGCTGCCGCAGGCCCAGAATTAAAAGCATCTAAAAAGGACAATATTGTGCGCTGATGGTCAGATTTGTCGTATATTGCTTTTTGTGTCATGCACCTGGAGGAGTTTTTCAGTAGCACTTGGGAGTGTGCTCTTTTTTCCCTTGTGTTGTAGATTTTGTTAGCACCTACGAACAGATCGGAGCTACTCACATATTGATGAATGCCAGAACATGGGTAAATTTCCTTCTGTACTTAATACACAAATTCGTTCCGTTCACCTTTTATGGATGAGACCCAATAACTGTGACTCAGAGAATTGCTACACGAGAGGGACTCTGCTCCAGAATGGAGGAGACATGCTACTGTGTCTTACTGCTCCTCTTTGAATTGTTTTGGTCTTCCTCCAGGTTGGCGGTGCGTACTCCTATGACTGCAGCTTTGGTTACATCCCCAATGTGGAGCTGATGAAGTTCATCTCATTAGCCACCTTTGGATCATACCTGCCAAGCTGTCCGGACGTGGACCTCAACAGCCAGGAGATGAATACCTACCAAAAGGCCTTCTTAACCTACTCCTTCCTGAACATCCCCGAGTCTCTCAACTCTGAGTACTTTTGCGGTGAGACAACTATGCATGCTACTAGGTCCTGTATACATTAAAGAAAAGTGTTATGTAAAATCAAAGTTTCCCATTCTGTTCCTCTTGGATTTACATTTTTTGGCATTTTCATTCAATTTCTGGTGAGCTCTGTTGACATGATTTCCAGCTAAAATGCCATGCAACAGAGGGCTATTGTATCGATGATGATGATGATGATGATTCTGATTGTTTTGATGATGAAAATAAAACAGGCCCACATATTAACTACCTCACCGTTTTGTAGTTTCCCAGCACAAACTGTTCAACGAGCACCTGGTGTCGTCCAGTGGTAACCCTGCCCTGGTCATGAGGAGGAAGAAGCATGCAGAGAAGGAAGTCCATGCTCATTTAATCAGCGTGGTGTCTGTGCGACTGAGAGAGGGCTACACCATCAGAGAGATCAGCCTCACCAAAGGTACACATCTGTCTCCACAAAAGTGTAAGTGCAAATAGCTCAGCAAGATAGTGCAGTTTAAGACTTTAGTCTTGGTTTCTCAAAGGTGAAGTGTGTCAGATTTATAGGATTTGGAGCCATCAAGCAGTGAATTGCAGTTTGCAATCCGCTAAAACTTCTCCTGGTTAGAATTTCTTGTTGAGGAGGTTTCTAACAGACAGAGCAGGTGATGTTAAGGGCTAAAAACCTTTGTGAGGATTGGTACCTCAGGGGGACACTGGTTTAGGTGGGCCAACTCTGGAGCAATACCGGACAGAGAATGAGGTTGGTGAGAATACTTAATATCGGAAGGCAGGAAGTTTACAACAATGTCTGTGTGTGTGTAATTACTCTAAACTGCTACATTCACAATTTTTCTTTAAAATTAAGTCTTATCGATACCTCTTTATTCAGTTACATTACATGTGATACACAATAAAGTTATTAAGAGAACAAATTAACATAAAAAAAACATGCGTTCATCTAAGCTAGTGCATCTCATGTTGCAGCACTTACCTAACAAAGGCAAAATGGTAAAAACACAAAGTATGCCTGCTCACAGAACTTCAACCTGTTCTGCAGTTACAGAATAAACAGCAGATTCTCAGCTCAGTCACTCATACACACACACCAAAATAGAGCAGGGAAAAAAAGGTGCCAACTGTCATGCTGAGCTCAACTGAAATTCTCACTGTTGCTGTTTGAAGCTTGCTCTGGCAGTGCGGGTGTCTGCACGCTCATTCATAAGTGCGTCACTCAGCCGAGAGGGCGCTTACGTCTTTTGTCCAGCACTGAATAAAACAGTTTCATTGATTTAAACCAGTAAACACATTGATTAAAGCAGTTTCATGTTACAGTATTACTCCGGTGCTACTCATTTACAGTCAGGCTTCTTGCTATGGTGGCCAACACGGTTTGTCCTTCCCGGGCTACTGTAGAAACATGGCGATGCAACATGGCGGTCTCCCTAAAGGAGAACCCACTCCCTAAGTAGATATAAACTGCTCATTGTAGAGTAACAAAACCACAATAATTCTTATTGTCAGATGACTGTACACTGAAGAAATTATTAAATATTATATTTCATATTCCATTTCTGCCAATATATCCCCCTGAATCATACACACTGGGCTTTTAAGGTGGGACTCAGCTGGAGGTGAAGCTAGTGCTGTTATGGAAACACAACATGCACATTGAGTACCTGGCAGCCGCCTCGTGGCCTCTCGACCCTGACAAGAGAACCACCAGAGTGGAGGTGACAATGGAGGGAAGCTATGACATCCTTCATGACATCAGCTGCACCCAGAGGAAACCCATCACCAGCCCGTACCGCACATCCGTCATCCGGCGCTTCTGGAACACACTGCAGAGGTACACCTGTGTGGAGATCATTTGCAGCTCCACTGTCATATACAACATCAAACAATGCTGATCCATTTCAAAGAGAAATACTGAATGTGTTGTTTCCTAACTACATGTGCTGTGTGTCCTTCCAGCATCAACCAGACTGATCAGATGCTGGTGCACCTCCAGTCTTTTAATTCAATTCCTGAGAACTACATGATTCCTGAGAGCACTAAAAATGGAGTTCCTCTATTCTACATCCCGCCCGGCTCCACTACTCCGGTAAGCTACAGACCTTCACTGATCAGATTGAATTAGTATGTTGAGAACACCTAGACACTCCAAGAGAACTCCACTCCAGTGCAGCTTTGACTTAATCTATAGCTAGCACTTGTGAGCCATCAAATCCATGAAATATCCATGAAAATTTCTTCTGTTAAAGAATAACTAAACCTGCAAACCACTTTGTTCAGTTGAAAAGCATACATAAGGCTATTTAGTCTTGTTGATTGATTCAGGTCCAGTTCTAGACATTTGAGTGTAAATTAGTAAAATTCTACATATTTTCTATAAATATGCATAGTGACTGCCCTCTAAAGGTTAAAACTGGCTATTGCAATTAAATTTTGCTATTGGCTGATCCTAGTAGCAGGAGCTGCTTTTATCACTAACAGAGCCACCTGTCAGTGCCATCTCACCAAACAACTACTGTGTGTGGGGGGGCAGTGAGGTGCTGTGGATCAAGAAGCAGCATGAGCGAGAAAGAGAGTACTTCAAAAACTAAAGACAGAAGGAAGAGAGATCATTTTTCATTTTTCCTCAGGAAACACATTTGAGCAAAGTAGAACCTGCAAAATTGGGGAAACTGGCTGCAGAAATTAGCAATTAAATTAAAGCTGGGCATGTCTTAGCCCCTCTCCCAGCCCTTCCCATTTTTGAGACTTTTTTCACACTCCAGGAAGAAGCACTCAAGCCAAAAGTGGGGGGTTTAGTTATTATTAAAAGCCACTGTGTGTTGAATATAGCCATGTCAGTTATCCACTTCATCTTAATTGTTGTAATTGTTAACTTTTCCATACTATATATGCTCTCTACTGTTTCTAACCACATTTTCACATTAGGAGGTTCAATTTTTTAAAGTTATTTGCTTTAATGCTGTTATTCTCAGAATCAAAAAAAGGTGTAATTCATCTTTTAAATCTTTAGGACGCGCTCCTAATAGAATAGTCTGGCTTTCTGCACACCCTACTTACCTACCTAACCTAACATCTGTTCGATTTTATTTAAGACATCTGACCAAAAAGTTTGTACTTTTTTGCATGTAAGGAATACAGTCCTGCTCACCATTATTGGCACCCATGAAGTTCAAGTACATAATGTGGAATATCTTCTGAAAAAAATGAATCAAGTGAAATTTTTTTTTCTATAGAGAACTTGTGTTTGATACGAAAGAGCAAATGATAAAGAACAATTTAAAACAATAAACAATGGGAGGAAAAAATAGAAAAACTTAAAGCGTGCTGTGTCACTGGTATTGGCACCCTTTCCTGTAAATCAGTATGGAAACAAACACATTGTGACTCACCTTTGGTAAATCACAAATGAGAATCACCTGTGATAAATTGTCTGTGCCCATGTGACATGAATTAACCAATGAATGATGACGTCCGTGTTTTAAAAAGCCACCTGTTATCCCCTGTTCCTTTGTCACAATGGTGAAGACAAAGGAGCTTTCTGAGGACATCAGAAGTGCGATAATTCGCAAACACAAGACCTCCAAAGGGTATAAGGTCATCTCCAGAGACCTTGGTATCCCTGTTTCAACAGTGCTTAATGTGATTAAGGGGTTTCACAAGCATGGAACTGTCAAGAACCTTCCTGGACGTGGGGGGAGAGAAAAATTGATGACAGAAGTCTTCGAAGGTTGGTGCGAATGCTGGAAAAAACACCACGTCAAACATCCAAAGACCTGAAGGCCAACCTGGAACAGTCTGGGGTCATGGTTTCAACAAGTACCATACGCCGCACACTAAACCAAACAGGGCTTTGTGGGCGAAGGCCAAGGAAGACACCATTCCTGAGGCAAAGACATAAAAAGGAACGACTAATCTTTGCCAAGGACTACCTGAACAAACCACAATCCTTCTGGGAAAATGTTCTGTGGACAGATGAAACAAAAATAGAGCTTTTTGGCAATGCACACCAACAGTTTGTTTACATGAAGCTTACAAGGAAAAGAACACCCTCCCAGCAGTTAAGCATGGTGGAGGATCCATAATGCTGTGGGGCTACTTTGCTGCATCTGGTACTGGAGGCCTTGATCGTATCACAGGAATCATGAAATCAGAGAATTATCAAGACATTCTAGAGCGACATGTCCTACCCAGTGTTAGAAAACTTGGTTTGAGTCGAAGATCATGGGTCCTCCAGCAAGACAAAGACCCAAAGCACACATCCAAAAGCACACAGGAATGGTTGAAAAGGAAAAAATGGACTGTTATAAAATGGCCAGCAGTGAGTCCTGATCTTAATCCGATTGAAAATCTTTGGTATGAGCTGAAATCTGCCATTGGGGAAAAGAAACCTGCAAACATTCAAGAGCTTGAACAATTTGCAAAGAAAGAGTGGGAGAAAATACCAGCTGAGAAGTGTAAGAAGCTTATAGATGGCTACAAGAAACGTTTGGAAGCTGTCATCACTGCTAAAGGGTGTGCAACCAAATATTAAAGAGGGGTGCCATTATTGCTGCACATGCTGTGTTTTCTGTTTCTTCTTTGAAATTACAATATGTAAGTTGAAAAAACAATTTCCTTTGTTAAATTACTTTGGACCTCCAATTAAAAGATCCCGATGATATAAATATGGTACATTTCCATTTATTTCTGAAGATATTGTAGAGATTATGCAAAAAATGAAGGGGTGCCAATAATGGTGAGCAGGACTGTATATAGAGATAATCTGCATTATTTCCCCCACATTCTCTCCAACAACTAGCATTATTCTGTGTATACTTGGACATAACAGATGGTGTCTTCAGGTACCTTACATTTATCTTCCATGCATACTCCTGGTGACTTTATGTAGAGGTAGATGTCTATGAAACTTTGATTCCACTCATTTTCAGGTAAAAAGTATTCCTAGCTCCTTCTCAAATTTCACTTTAATGTCTCTTAAACCTTCAAATTTCTTTCTTGAAATATTTGGTAGGTTTGTCCTACAACATTTCTAAGCTTGTGACTTTGGTTTGTCTTTACCATGTATCTCAGAAGGGGATGGAGATCATCCAGAGTTCTAATTTGAACTTTTGCTTTTACTGTATGTAACTCCTCACTTGCAAATATCGATAGAAGTGATTACTATCCAGTCTGTATTGTCTGGCAATATTTTCAGAGGGGGTAAATTCCTTCTTCATTATACATCTGATAAAATCTTGTGAGTCCTTTACTCTCCTATATTTTGAAGATGTCGTCATAAGTGTTGGGAGTAAAGTCTGGGTCCCTTGCTCTTTCTCTTAAACATGTAATCTGTTGATCTTTGATCTTGCTTACTTTACATAATCTTCTCCATATTTTAAAAGTGTCTCTTATGCTCATTATATTGTTTAAGTTGTACTTTCTTATGACTTGAGAATACCAATGTGCTGATAGGACCTAACAAATTAGACTCTACAAGTTTCCATTTAGAGAGCACATCTTTGCTTATCCAAGATAAAATTGTTTTTATTTGTGCTGCATAATAATAATGAACAAAGTTAGGTGCAAATCCCCCATCTGCTTTCTTTTGTTGCAGGATATTGAATTTTACTGTTAGCCTTTTTCCGTCCCATATGAATTTCCTCAATAACCCCTTCCATACTTTGAAACATGACGGTGCTATATAAAATGGCAGGTTCTGGAATAGAAAGAGAAATCGTGGCAAAATATTCATTTTAATGACAATAATTTTCTCTAATAGGGCAAGTGGTATAATTTTCTACCTGTTTAGATCTTGTCTTACCAGCCTTTCCAGATTTCCTATAATTGCACTGATATAGGTTATTCAAATTATTAGGTATGCTAACACCCAGGTATCTCACTAGGTTTCTGTCCCATTTAAAGTTATATTGTTTTTTAAAATCTTCCGTCAAAAGGATCCCAACTTCCATAGCTTCATTTTTACTTAAGTTTAACTTATAGCCAGATAGAGCTCCATAATTTGTAATTCCATCTAATAGTACAGGTAGTGAATTATATATATCTGTAAGGTACACTATGAAATCATCTGCATAGAGAACAAGTTTATGTTCATCTTTCTTTACTGACCATCCTTTTATTCTCTCATTCTTCCTAATGCATTCAGCTAAAGGCTCTATACATAGTGCAAATATTTGTGTTAATAACGGATCCCCTTGTTTTGTTCCTCTTATAAGTGAAAATATCTTGGAGAGGGTACCATTTACTCTTACTCTTAGGTTCTTTATATATTCCCTTAATCAGTTTAATAAAGGTTTGTGTATAACACTTATTATTGCTAAATTCCACGTCTGGCCAATTCCCTGTTTGCAGGATTACATTAAAGACTCTACACAAGATAGGAGAGATTAGATATTTGTACTCTTTGTAAAATTCATAGACAAAACCGTCACTACCAGGGCTCTTTCCAGTTTTAGCTTTCTGAATAATATTTAATATTTCAGCTTCTACTATTGGTCTTACTAAATCATTATTATGTTTATCAGTCACAGTAGAAAGGTTTGAATGTTCCAAATATTCTTTAATTCTGTGGTTATCCACTCCTACTCAATCTTAAGTATAAAGTTTCTGGTAGTAGTCCTTAGAACATTGTGCTATTTTCAATTTTACCCTTTGATATGTGGGATTTTCATCTTTGATTGCAACTATTGTGGCTTTTTTTCTCTGTTTCTTTAATTTAATTGCTAATTTCTGCAGCCAGTTTCCCCAATTTTGCAGGTTCTACTTTGCTCAAATGTGTTTCCTGAGGAAAAATGATCTCTCCTCCTTCTGTCTTTAGTTTTTGAAGTACTTGCTTTGTTTTTATAGGATTTTTTAGGCAATTTGTATTTAAAGAGATAGATTCAAGCTTGACAATTGTACCACCATTGAGGGCCTTTTTTCATTTCATATATGCATGTTAAGCCTTTAAGTAAAAGTAGAAACATATCATCTAAGTTTGTATCTAAAAAGAAAAAAAATAACTCGTTGTGAACTTCCAAGTATTGCAACCTCTATATGGTTACGAGAAAACTCCCACATGATTGAAAATATGTGGAGAAAGGGGCTATCCTTAATTAACCCTTGCTACAAGTTGTTAGGTTTGGCTACATTTATTGGGCAAACAGTTGCCCCTATTTGTGTGGTGCACTGCATGCAAGTGTGTGAAGACCCTCCAATTATGTCTCTTAATATTGATTTATCCAAACAAGTTTTTCCTCTTCCCTCACCTCTCCTGTTTACATCTAATCTCATTAACCCCTCTAATCCTAAAAAATAAAATAAAGTAATAAATAAATTAATAAAAAATAATAATAATTATTATAATAACAATTAATGAAGAAACAGAACAGAGATAGTTGAGTACATAGATAAATGAATGATAAAAAAATGCATCTTTGTTCAACTTACGTATGAAAACTTCAGTTTACAGACCATAAGCAGAGAGAGAGAAAAAAAATGGTTTGTTTTCTTTAGATAAGTAAATGAATGAGTAAGCAAGGAAAGATATATTGGAACCCCAATTAAATCATGAGTGAAAAATATTCTCTTCATTTTTTAATCCATGTCCATATTTCTTAAATGTGTTTTTAATTTTAATAGGGTGTAACTAAACTGAATTCAAGAGGCTAAATAAACCAAAACAAAACAAAACAAAACAAAAAAACTGTCCTTTTAGTCATATTGACTCCATCAAAAAATAACTTTCAAGGAGAGGGAGGATAGGAATTTCCATTTGATAAGTCACTTTACAGTCATACCTTCAGATCTTTATGGAGATCAGTTACATTCGTCCTTTCAGCCATCCCCTGGCATGCGCTCTCTGAAAAGGGGTAGATTGCAACTCTGTGTTGCGCACCTGATCATGCTGCAATAGCCTCGGCTCCGTGCAAGGGATTATTCCCTGCTCCCGTTGTTACGCCTCTGCCTCTTCTGGAATATTATAAGTCGTGTATCCTCCATCTCCAAAGACTTTCAGCTTAGCTGGGTATATTATATGCGATTTCACATTTTTTTCTTTTAACTGTTTTCTTATTTGAGCATACCTGCTTCTAGATTCGTTTATCTCCAATCATTACTTATTTTCTCGACCAGGCTGCCTGCAGGACTTTGTGCTTAGTGTTCCACTGCAAGAAGCGGACAACAAACCGAGGGGTCGCGTCCTCCCAGACCGGCTTTTTTCTGAGCGGTGCGCTGCAGCAATCCGTAGTATGTCAGTGGGGATTCCCAACTTTCCCACCAGTAATGATTTAATAGTCCACTTAAAAGTCCACTGCATTTTCCCCTTCTGTGCCTTCTTTCAGCTGATAAATCCGTATGTTTTGTTCTGCCGGTATTTATTTTCCATATACTCTAATTTGTCATTCATCTTTTTATTTTCCTGCAGCAGGTGTTTCATAGCTTGGACGGTTGTCACCTCTCTCTCTTCCAGCTGGTTAGTTCTTTGTTCAGCCTGCTCAATGTTACTTACGGCCTCTCCTAGATTCTTTTGTATTTGTTTCATCTTAGATGTAAAGTTCTGAAATTCTTCTCTAAGTCCCCCGATTTGCTTGAAGATATCTTCTTTGAAGTCCGTAAGCATCGCTTTGAGGCTTTGTTCGATGTTACCCACGTCCATGTCTTGCTTTGATTTGTTTGTCACATGCGCCTTTGTCTTGTTTATTACTTGTAGCTCCTGAGGGCAAGCACCAGATTTCAAATTCATATAATTTGTCCAATTAATATTTAGTAACTTTACATTTTTCCGTGCTTACTTAACTCAGTTTGGAGACATTTGGAGGTTTTGTGAAGAGCTTTACTCACAGCGGCATCACTTGCATGCGTGTCAACCTGACGCAAACGCTATTTGAGTGCCCCAAAGAAAGTAACTGATATTAGAGGATAAGTGTGATGATATTTTTCCTGTTGTCATCAAATCTCATGTGCAGACCAACACTAAATGTATATGCTAACAAGTTTTCAATGTGTATCCACAGTCTGACATGTCTTAGTCTGTGTGCCGCAACACATCAGTGAGCCACACTGTGTCACTGGGTGACATGCTCCGTTATTACCCTGAACACATACACTGTTGGTTATTAAATATTAAACTAATAAATATCTGAGCCCTTTCAAACACGAAGCTAGCTGTTTGTAAAGCTTTACATCTTCAGTAGAAAAATTAGGCGTGTGCCTGAGAGCCACACAGAGGAAATCTGAAAATCATCATCTCTTTTGATCTATTTTGGGATTGGTTTAGCATAAGAAAGTTGCTAAAAACAAACACCATCTTTGTCTTTTAAGCACCAAAAGCTCTAATGACAGTAAATAAAAGAATTATTGCCACTACATGTTATCTGCTTCGAACCTGCCTTGCCTTGTTAACGGTGATGAAGTTGGACCAATCATCATTGTGCCTTCCTGTCTGTTTTCATTTGATTCTCTTTCATTGGATCAGGGTATTCAACAGAAATTCAAAGGGATCCAGTTTCTAAAATTTCCTCCCAGCAAAGGTCTGAACCTCATATCTAAAATCAATATAATGATTAATTGAACATTTTTTAACTTGATTACGATTAATGAACAATTATTTTGCTTTTTGCTTTTTCTTTTTTAGTGGTTTGTTTTTTGCCCTCATAGTGCATTGACACAGTTTCATTTGACCATGGTGTTTTGGAGTGTAATAAACATGATTTATTATTATTTATTAAACTTTTCAGCATTATAGAAAAATAGCTCTATTTTAAACAAACTTCAGATTAATTTAAGCACATTGTGCTGATAATAGGCCAACCTCTCCTGACTGCAGGACTCTGACTTGAACTTCTGTGAATCTTCTGTGAAACATCTGTGCTATTAATCATTTTGCTTGGGGAAAAAAAAAACAACCTTTTGAGTAGGCCTACTTCTCCTCTAGCTGCCAACAGGCTGCCAACATTCCCAGTTAGAGAAAGTGTGAAAATAAGGTAATGTGCCTGTGGCCCCAGGCCCCCAAAACATTACACCTGCCCCTTGGTATTAATCACGAGATGAGACATGGAGCAACGTGTCCTGGTGTTTCTAAATAATTCCATCCAAAGTCTGATTAAACCTTAAACTAACACAATGTAGTTTGTAGAAGTCTTAAGAAGTCACTTTCCACCTTTGAAAATGTGGCTGTTTCAGACACTTTGGTGCTGTGGTGAGAAGCTCCACTCTGTTTGTCTTGCTCACTACGCTGCTGTTGGACCATCAGCTGTTTGATCCGTGATAATGAAATGCTGTGGAAGCACATACGACACAGTTGTCAAATACTCAGCTGTATTCTACAGTCAGTCCATCACTGCATTACGTGATTGTTCAACACTTGCACATTGCTGTCACTGCTGTTGCAGAGCGTGAGACCAAGCCCAAAAGCGTGAGACATATGCCAGATGCATGGGAGTTGGCAGCCCTGGTGGGGAAAGGGTTAACAGAATTTTTAAACAACTAAAATAATCGACATAGGTAAGATTACGTGGGTTAGAGGTTCTGAATGTCGGTTCACATTATTTTTCGATCAATTGCCCAGCCCTACTCCGTAAAGGTAATTGTTCTCATTCTAACATTTTATTACAACGTGGCCACTGTTCCAGATAGGAAGACATTTCGGTCCAGATCCGGGCCGGGCTCCGCCAGTTAGTGATGTCTGGACTAAATGATCTCTTGTTCTCTCAGGTCCTGTCCTTGCAGCACAGCGGATCCAAAGACTCCTCTCAGTCCCAGTTTGCTTCCTATTGGAAGCCCATCCTCTCCATGGACGCCAACTTCTGGCAGAGATGGCTGCACATGCACCGCATTGCTATCATCCTTGAACATGACATGTAAGAAACATATCGTTGTGTTTTACTCCTATAAGATGATTAGCACAGCAGGGACCACAGGTCACAGCCTTGCTGGTGTCAACTGGAGCAGATATCAGAGGCCTGCCTGAAGATAGAGGTCAAAGACAGCCTCATTATCTGCTGTATGTTTTACTGTTTATTCTGGTCAGTGCTTTGTGACATGAATCATTTTGTCCTTGCAGGCCTGTCCCCAAACACCTGCACACAGCTGGAAACAACGGGCGCTACAGCACCATTCAGTGTCGGATCTCCCACTCTGCCCTCACGTCACTGCTGAGGGACTGGAGCAGCTTTGTATTGGTGGAGGGATACTCGTACGTGAAACTCATCTACAGGTGAGACCACAGAGGCTGAAAGCTGACTTTTATCTGCAGGTGGAAATACCACATGGGCTCAAGGACTGTGGGACACTGTTGTTTTGTTTTGTTGATGATTTTGTCAAAGTGCTCCCAGCTAATGCCCACAAAAAGGCTCAGGCCAACATGTTGCAAACTAAAGCAATGGGTAACACTGCTTAATGTCCTTTTTATTCCTCAAAATGAGCGGTCCATGTTACACCAAAAATATTTCTGTTCCTGAACAAAATTGTCTCCATAGCTCGTTGGACCAGCCCCCCACCTCCTTCTACCTGGTCCGTCTCATCTCCAAGACTCCCTGCATGGTTCTCCGTCTAGGCTTCCCTATTGGGACACCAGCACATGTTAGAAACAAGGTAAGCCTCATTCCCACTGCACAAAAAAACCTGCTATCATCTACTAACATCTGGCTTTTTAATGCAATGAGAATGCGCACAATCAACATTCACACGCGGGTCAAATGACTCTGCAGTAGATACAGGTTTTTATCACCTCCAGCTCCAATCAGCATTGATGGGATTGCAACACCCGCATTAACTTGGTAATTTCAGCTCCTTAACAGGCAGATGCGGGACATGTTTGACTCACTCTACTACAGGCGATCCCGTCTTTATAAACATGATGTTGTCAGAGTTTGGTGCCCACTGTGTCAGAGAGGTGTTTGTGTTGGCGATGTATTGGATTTCATGTTACATTTTGTTTGTATTTAGTGTGCCTCAAAGTCAGCTTATTGTCTTATTTAGTGCATATTTCAAACAGTGCTTTAAACATAAGTGTGGACAATAACTCAGCAGTGGACATGAGGACTGTTGTTTAGCATGTTGGCCACATCTGTAAAGACTGTGTGTGCTCATCTGTCTTGACATCTGTGTTTTCTATCAGATTGTAGATGAGCTGCGAGAGCAGATCCTCAAACTTCGCTTCCCTCATCGTGTTCAGAGCAAAGAGGCCACACCCAAGACCAAGAGGAAGGTTGTTGGCCATCCTTCACCATCCAAATCCCCCTCTATCCCTGCTCCCAAACCTGCTCTGTCAGACAGACCCTGTGTGGTAGTGCTCTACAAGCCTCTGGAGAAGCTGCTCATAAGGTCAGAGTTCCACAGCAGCACATCGTGTGACCAAGGAAAGACAAAGAAGACACAATCTGCAGTGTCAGTTCTTTTCTTATTCGCAGACTCATAAGGTGTTTTTTTTTTTTTTTTGCCTTGACATATATCGACTGCTGTCTTCCTGCTGTCATCCTCAGAAGTTGTAAAAATAATATAAAAATTATAAAAATAATAATAACTTTGACAACATGATGTTGTTGTGACGTGTCCTGTCAGGTTTAACAGGACGACCACATCACCTGTTTTCCGACAGTTTCTTGAGGACAGCATCCCAGGTGTGGGACAATATGTATGCCCCCTCGTCCTTGTTTACTGTACTTAGGGCCTGTTTTCAGATCAGTGGCCTCCTGGTCCAACGGTGGTGCTTGTTGCTCTCTGTCTGGATGACTTTGGCCAAAGTCATCCCACACGTAGGATGCTGTCCTCAAGAAACTGTTGGACAACAGGGGGTAAACCTGTATAAAACAGGTGACAGGGCATGTCACAAGATCATGTGACTCTTTTGAGGAAGACAGCAGTTGAAACATTTTTGAGTAAAAACAAAAAACAACACTTTACTAGTCTGTTGATAAGAAAAGAATTAATATGTTTCAGAGGAGACTAGATGAACCTTTTTTTGGACTACAATGCACACTGATTTTTGCTTGAATTGTTCCTCAATGAAAAGTTATGGTTACAGCTGGCTGTGATTAGCAATAATTTGACCCACAGTGTCTCTCTGCTTGACACATGTGAATGAATAAACCACAGATGCTTTGCAGGTACGAGAAGCTCCCGTTGGACTTCAGAACTCCTTTCATTTTCAACATGGAGAACTTTCCTCAGCCCTCAAACAGTTCAGTCCCCCTCAGCATGGCAGCCAACCGAATGGCCTCCTCCACCCTGGCCTCCCTGTCCCGGTACTTCCTGCACCAGCGCTGGGTGTGGGCCGTGCACAGCAGCCAAGGACCAGCTGTGGCCATGCAGGCCGTTGCTCACATCCTGTCCATGCTCTCTGAGTGAGTTCATACACTTCAGCTGGGTTTTTGTTGTGCCCATACTACATAAGTATATTCAAATTTGTTCAGAAAATGAACAAATTTACTGATAGATATCAGAAAACAGCAGTTGTAGTAGCAGGTTTAGATTGGAGCCAAAAATACCACACAGAGGAGCAGGTTTCATGTTAGATAAGTTGCTTTGTGACATGTGTAGGCTTAAATCTCTTCTGATGTCTGTGAAGGATCCGCATATCAGAAGGCTTTCACTTTGCTGCCAGTGGAGAGGGCATTGTTAACATGGTGATCGAGCTGCCCATGAAGGTAAACTCTCTTCCAACACTGAATGCTCAGGTTTTCCATTTGCACCATGGAGATGGGTGTACCTTCAGCTATAATTTGTATGCACATCATATACCTCATTTAATTTCACTGACTGTATTTTATTTTTAGGGCATGTCAGGGGACACACACAGAGAGAGTCACTCCTGTATCGTTCAATACATCCTGTTTCCACCTCACTCCACATCTACCAAGGACAGGTAAGACTGGCAGTAATCACCTGTGTAGAACACCTGATGACTGGTCAAACTAACATAAAGATGAAGCACCTTATTTATTAGACTGGGGTGCTAACACTGAAGGGCTGTGCAAGAGAAAAAACAAAGGAAGGCAACATCATCTAGCAACTCACTGTACTGGCCAATCAGATATGTGCAACTGCACATTCTTAGTTGATCGCTTCATAACATGAGTGTCATACATTTTTATTTTTTTTAACCTTGGCCATAGCAAACAAGTGATGGCTGGTGTTACTGTATATTCCAAAAATGCAAAATCCCTCCTTATAGTATGTTTTGTGGTGGACACTACCAAAGCAGTGGCTACAACCTGTACAGTGTGGGGAAGTGGAGCACAGTGTGTCGACAGTTTAGCGTACAAAATGTATAAAGGTATATCTATAGTAAGTGACCATCCATTTAAATTTTTGGGTGTTGAAGGAGGCACTTCTTTATTATAGTTATCACTGTAAAGGTTCTGATATTGGTACTGGTATTGTTATTTTCTAAATGATACCCAGCTTTAGTGGTCATAGATTCAATTCACAAATGAGAGAAGGAAAATGTACATTCTCACATTACATTAAAAAAATCCTAAAAGTTATCCTATGTTTTGGACTTCCCCCTTCTGAACTCGACCCACACAGTTCTGAACACCAGTGAGGACAGACCTCAGCAGGAATCAGAGGTGTGGCACCAGCCGCTGCAGTGTCTGCCAGGGAGGTGCTTTCTAGCTACCATCCACTGTTCATTTTGGCAGCTATGCTTGATTAGTTTTGAGACAAAATAGGACTAAGAAAAGTCGAAGAAAATTCATGACATTTTAGTCAACTCTTATCACTGTGCATCTAGAGGCCGTGTGATCGGGTGACTGGGTGTGTCTTAGCCCCCCTCACATTCCAGGGAGGAAGCACTCAGGCCAAAAGTGGGGTTTAGTTCCTCTTTAAGTCTGATCTGCATACCTTGGCATTCACATTAAACTTTCCTTCATGACTGCTGGCACCAAGTACATCTGTCAACCTGTTGTCTTTTGTTTTTTTATGGGACTCCAGCTTCTCCACTGATGATGACAATGACACAGAGGTGGAGGCTGTAGACGTGGACACAGAGCTGAACCTGGTGACGGAGTGCTGGGTAGAACCACAGAGCGGCATAGTCATGAACTGCATGGACCAGCATCGCCACTTTCAGGGCCTCAAGTACCAGGAGATCCCTCAAGCAGTGTGTATAGCTAATTTATCCAGCAGCTAGCCCCAGAGTGATAGTCTACCCACAAACTCATTCACAGTGACAGAGTTAAGGGTGGGACCTGTGACCTGGAGGTGATGGTCTAAATCTGTGTGTAGGCAAAGAGCTCAGTTTACAACACTACAGATCATCTGTCTTTTCGGTTATTTGAAGTTAATCAGGTTATGTTTAATAGTGACCTGCTCTGTGGTTATAGATCTATCCAAGGGACCTGGCCTGTATGTCCACCATGATGACCTTTGAGTATCTGAGTCAACTGTGTCAGAATAAGGACCAGGTCTGCTCACTGCCAGCTGTACTCAAGGATGTGAGAGGTAATAATACACTCTGCTCTCTCAGCTCTTGTACAGCTGCAAAGAATTTAGTGATTTCACCGTCTACAATCCATATTATAATAAGATTCAAAACATCCAGAGAAAAGTCTGTACGTTAAGGGGCAGCGCTGAAAACCAACATTGAATGTCTCCCTCTGCTGGAATGCACTGTGTATGCTTTGATGTTGTGACTTACAATGAACCCCTCCTGTAGGGTTCCTTTGTGACAGTGCCTATTTACACACTGAAAGAGGGCATCTGACCTGAAATGTCTGTGCGGCAATAATAAAAATTATAATCAAAGTGCTATCCTGATCTTTACAGCATTAATAGAATATTTCACGTGATAAATAAACCATAATGTACATTACAGCAGTATTGCTGCTCTGTAGCAAATACCTAAAGCAAAAATCTATTGTAGTCACTTTTTCCATGCTTCTTGTCTTCTTATGAATATGGCCTTTGAGCCTCTTAGATACTTTCAATGTGAAGTGTATGTGCAGGTTTAAAAAAAACAAAAACACTGAATGGAAGCAATTAGAACTAAGTGGATTAGTTAATTTTCTGCCAGTGTACCAAGATATTTGTGTACGTGTCCCCTGAAGCTACTGGCTCTGTCAGATGTAATGTGAAGTCTGTGTATTGGTCTTCTAAAAAGGCAAAGCCTTTGTATATTGAAGGATCGATTTCCTGTGTGTGTGTGTGTGTGTGTGTGTGTGTGTGTGTGTGCGTGTGTGCGTGTGCGCAGGAGAAGCCCCGCCCTCTGAAGACAGCATTCACATGGTTCCTTTCCAGTTTGACCTCATTCAGCTGCTCCCCAAATGCCAGCAGGTGGAGATCTTCTTCCTCACATTCAGTGCAGGTACCATACTCATGCTGTGCATCAGCACAGTTTACACTTCTCAGCAATGAGAATGATTTGATTTGACTCTTTTATATGGCACTCAATTACTGGATATTAACGCAAGTTAGATAATTGACTAAAAAACTGACTAACAGCCTACTAACATATGACACATACTGGTTTTGAACTGCCTGTGGGATTAATGAACAGGCTATGGTGCTGACCTCTCCCGACTTCTGTCGGTTCCTGCTTAGGCTATTTAAGTATATTTTCAAATATCAGCTATGGTAATTGTGGCTAATATTGGGCAAAGATGATAACATACGACTTCGAGTCACTTTTCAGGATAAGGAAATCTTCAGACTACTTTGTAAATTAGTTTCCTGTTGTCTCTGCTAACTGGCTGGTGGATGCTTTTAAATGTTAATTTCATAAAAAATATCAAGAAAAAAGTGGCAAAGATGAGCTCCAGTTACAGTCCGACTGCATGGACAAGCAAGACCGTCAGTACAAGGGTAAAAGTTGCATGCATGAAAGTTTAAATAGAATAACATAAAATAAATAAAAGATCAATGTAATGTACAAACAAACTGTACAAGAATACATAGAATAAAAAATAGAGGTACAGTGCAGTAGATGGAAGTTAAAGTGACAAGGTGACACTGTGAATGGTAGCAGTAGTTGTGTAGACAGTACAGTGAGCAGTGCAAATTCTTTATTATGAAATAGTGTGCAGTAGTAGACCGAGGTATACTATGATACAAGGTGCAATATAGTTGAAGTAGCGTATGAAGAAGATGGATAGATGTGGTATTAGAAGAATGTCAAAGTAAACATTAAAGTGCAGAAGTACATGTCATGTTATGTCATGTTAATAATACACTGTAGAAAATAAGTGTCAGAGTCTATATTGACAATGTTTGGATTGTGGATTGAGGGGAGTATCAGTGCAGTCACAGCGTGTGGCCTCCGCTGCTGTTATACAGTCTGATGGCGGTGGGCACAAAGCGCTGGCTGAATGCGCTGCCCATCTGCCACAGCTCGTCATGGAGAGGGTGAGAGGGATTTTCCAGGATTGCCTGGATTTTGTCCATGTTCCTCTCAGCCACAGTCTCCATATTGTCCAGATGAAATCCTACCACAGATCGGGCATTCTTAACCAGTTTATTGATCCTGCTGACCTCACCAGCCTTGTTGCCACCCCACCAGCACACCACAGCAAAGAAGAGTGCGCTGGCTACCACAGACTGGTAGAAGATCCTCAGGAGTTTGCTGCAGACACCAAACGATCTGAGTCTCCTCAGGAAAAACAGCCTGCTCTGTCCCTTCCTGAAGAGTCCGTGATGTGAGACCAGACCAGTTTATTGTTAATGTGGACCCCAAGGTACCTGTACGAGTCCACCCTTTCCATTTCCTCCCCCTGGATGATGGCGGGGCCAGGGGGCCCCCTTGTTCCTCCGGTAGTCCACCACCACCTTCTTGGTCTTGCTGATGTTGAGCTTCAGGTGGTTGCTGATGCACCATGTGATGAAGCTCTCAATCAGTCCTCTGTACCCCCCCCGTCGCCGTCGCTGATACATCCAACAATGGAGGAGTCATTGAAAAACTTTTGAAGGTGGCATGAACCAGAGTTGAATCAGAAGTCTGAGGTGAAGAGGTGAAGAGGAAAGGCGCCAGAACAGTTCCTTGGGCTACTCTGGTGTTGCTTGTTACAACCTCAGAGACACAGCCGTCCACCCTGACGTACTGCGGTCAGGCTGTGAGGTAGTCCAGGATACAGGCTGTGGTGTTGGGGTGCAATTGCATCTCCAGCAGCTTGTCCCCCAGGAGGCAGGGCTGGATGATGTTAAAGGCACTGCAGAAGTCAAAGAACATGACTCTCACAGTGCTTGAGCGGAGCGTGAGCAGAGTCCTCAGGTGCTGAAGAACCAGCCTCTCAAATGTCTTCATGACATGTGACGTGAGTGCCAAAGGTCTGTAGTCATTGAGAGCGCTGGGACGTCCTTTCTTCGGTATCCGGACGATGCAGGTCTTCCACAGGTTGGGCACCATCATCAACCTCAGGGAGAGGTTAAAGAGGTGCTGAAAGACTCCTGCAAGCTGCCTGGCACACACCCTGAGGACCTTGGGGCTGATGTTATCCAGCCCACTTGCTTTGTTGGTGCGGAGTCTGAAGAGAGTGTCTTCTAGTTGTCTGTTGGAGCTGCTGGCAAGTTCTTGGCCTCCCTCAGCTTCCTCTTTAGCTCCTTCTAGACAGCCCTGAGCTCATCCTGGTCCTTAGCCATGAAGGCCCTCTTCTTCATGCTGAGAAGGCCTTTAATGTCCTTATTTATCCAGGGTTTATTGTTGGGGAAGCAGCGAACCTTTTTTGTTGGGACAGTGTTGTCCTCAGAAGCATATGTAGTCTGTGATGCAGTGAGAGAGACCTTCAATGTCATCACCCTAGTCTCCTTTAAAAAGTTCCAATAGACCAAACCTTTACAGTCCTTATGCTGGCCGCCTCCTGTTCCACTAGTGGCCTGTAGGTGGTATCCAGGTGAACCAGGTTATGGTCTGATTCCCCCAGAGGAGGGAGAGAAGAAGAGCTGCATGCTCCCTTCACGGTGACATACAGGAGGTCCGGGATTTTATTCCCTCTCTTTGCACAGTCCACATACTGTGTAAAGTTTGTCAGGACAGGAGATAGAGAGAGACATGATTAAAATCGCCACTGATCAGTATGAGGGCGCTGGGATGCTGTGTTCGGAGTCCCGCGATCACACCGTGGATGACGTCACACGCCCTGGCTGATGGTGGGACGTAAACCGCAAAAGCAATGGCATGTGAAAACTCACGCGGTAAATAATACGGGCGCAAACCATAGATCCATGGCGCAAACCCACCGCTTTAATTTTCACATCAGCGGTACAGACACTCTCCTTCACAGTTACATGTCCGGAATTACACCATTTAGCGTTAATAAAGACAGCAAGATCCCCTCCTCTCTTCTTATCCCCCCTGTGCGATCTGACCAGCGTGAAACAAAGCAACAAAGCGTGGAGCAAAGAAAGCTGCACAAGCTGCACAAAGCTGCAACAGGTATATATATATATATATATATATATATATATATATAGATATATATCAGAGTTGTTTCTCATCTGCTCTCTCTCCTGTGCATTTCTCACTCAATGTAATGTGTAGATTTGTTTGGCTGAGTAGCATCATGTGAAATAATTTTACTCATGCAATCGGTTTGTGAGTGTCTTGTCTATGAAACAGTGCATCAAAGTCTGCGCTGGTTAAATTAGAAATGCTTTGTCAAATGTATGAATTTTTAATGAATTTATTAATTTTCAGTAATTTATCAGTTGCAGTTCTGGGTCCGAATACAACAGGGTCTGGGCATGTATCTGGGGGATGGAAAGGGGTGGCCAGTTAAAAAGGCGGACACATTTTGTCATTTTGCTAACAAGGGGGGTGAGATTACATCCCTCCAACTGACTCTTGCAGATATACATATAGAAATACAAACTTCTCAGTCGAAGTTTATTTAAATGGATTGTACTTGGATAGTGCTTTTCTGGTCTTATTGACCACTCAAAGTGCTTTCACACTAAATTTTAAAATTCACCTATTTACAGACACACTCACACTGGTGGCCGAGGCTACCACACAGGGTGCCACCTGCTATTCAGTAACCATTCACACGCGCTCACACTCCGATGACACGGCAATTGGGAGCAATTTGGGGTTCAGTATCTTGCCCAAGGATACCTTGATCTGTTGCCCGAAGGAGCCGGGGATTGAACAGCTGACCTTCCGATTAGAGGACAACCCGCTCTACCTCTGAGCCACAGCCACCCATTTACTCTTCTAAGAAACAGGAAGTGTTGCTTGTTGTAATGTGTGTCTTCACCTTTTCTGTCTGTAGCAGCGGAGAGTGACGAGCAGATGCACAGCTCACCCTGTCTGCCCAATGAGCTGCTGCTCAGTCTCTTCCACAGCAGCCTGGAGCACGAGCTCAGTGACCGAGAGATTCCCTTAGCTGACAGCGACCACGCAACCTTCATGCACCATATCATAGAGCGAGATCGAGACGGTCACGTTGCTCCTTTCACCTTACCTGTGATTAAAGGTCAGTCATGTCTATACATCTTATCTCAGCTGTTGTTCAAGCAATTTATGTGACTTTGTAAAAGTGTGATTACATGTTGTATCTGATGTCCAATTTTATACAGGAAGGGCTTCCTGTATGTATCACAGTTTCTGCTTTTCTGTTGTGCATTATGTCAGAGGAGTGTGTAAAGCCTCCAGACAGACAGGACACCATGACGTCCTTCCATACCACTGGAAGCAGCAAAGAGGTGATGGGATCTTCCAGCACTTTACAGGTAATCTCATCCATCAGAAAACTTGCATATCCTAGTGCTTAAGTCATACTCACAAGTCAGTCATACATGTTTCAAGACTTTATGCTGTATATAGTACAATCCCAGCTCCAAGAAAGTTGGGACACTGTAAAAGGTAAAATACAGAATGCAATGATTTTCGAGTTCTTTTCTACCTGTATTCATCTGAAAACAATAAGACTACAAGATATATGATAGTACAACTGAAATACTTTTTTTTTTTTTATAAATATATACTAATTCTGAATTTAATGCCTGCTGCAATATGTTCAAAAAGTTGACAAAGGGGCAACTAAAGACTGGGAAAGTTGTTGAATGCTCAAAAAACGTCTATTAGGAAGACTCCACTGGTAACAGATTATGGTATCATGGTTGGGTCTGAAAGGAGCAAACATTCCAACAGTTTAGTGTTTAGTGAGTTTCTCAACGCAGACTCAGAGGCTCTCTGCATGTAAACCAACATTGATTGGCCTATGACTATTGACTCCTCAGGCTGCACTGCATTAAAAACCAACATGATAGTATAAAGGATATTACTACATGAGCACTTTGAAACATCATAGTCAATAAACATAGTTCTTCGCTGCATCTACAAATCCAAGTTCAGACTCTACCATGCTTAGAGTGCATTTAGTAATTTTACACCTATCACTATTGCAATATGACATGCTATTTTTACCATTATTGCTGTGCATCTCTCCCCCTCTCTTTCTCTTTCTCTTTTGTCATTATTGTATTTTAATTGTTATTTAAGACATTTATTGCACGTCTGTCCGTCCTGGAAGAGGGATCCCTCCTAAGTTGCTCTTCCCGAGGTTTCTTCCTTTTTTTTCCCCCGTTACAGGGTTTTTTTGGGGGAGTTTTTCCTTAGGCGATGTGAGGGTCTAAGGACAGACTTATGCTGAATGCTGTAAAGCCCTCTGAGGCAAACTGTGTTTTGTGATAATGGGCTTTATAAATAAAATTGACTTGAAAGTGAAAGCCAGCAACAACATCAACAACATCCAGAAACACGGCCGACTTCCTTGGACCTGAGCTCATCTGAGATGGACTGACATAAAGTGGAAAAGTGTGCTGTGGTCTGACGAATCCACATTTCAGATTCTTTTTGGAAATCATGGATGCTGTGTCTTCTTGGCTAAAGAGGAAAAGGAACATTCAGATTGTTGCCAACTCAAAGTTCAAAGCATCTTTGATAGTATTGGGGGTGTTAGCGCCCATGGCATCATGACATGATATATATACACATATACAATGTATAATCAAATTTTCCAACAGAATAAGGGGAATAAGAAATAGAGGCCCATCTCTAATGTAAGTCTGTTTCAAATGTTTCTGTGGCTCCATCTGGTTCTGTCAGTGGTTTCTGTATAAACAGTGCCTGACCATGATTGGATAATTTATGGTGGATAATCTTGAGCTTCACATGCTAAAATAATAACATCTAAAGATGTTTCCATTGAAAATCTGCAGCGGGAGCTGTGGCAGGAGCTATGTGTAAAAGTTCTTCTGTAATGCATCCTTGCAGTGCAGTAATACTGTAAACATGTGTTTCCTCTCTGTCTTTGTAGAGTTTCAGTAATGCCGACCTTGTGGATGAAGAACCCTCGCTAGGGGAGAGGAGCAGCTCCATGCCACAGTGGAGGTGCTATGCCAAGTACATCAGCTCCCAGCAGATTCTCCTCACCTTCCTACCTGCTTCCTTCACAGGTCCATCTTGGATTTGGTTTAGTATCCCGTGGTTCTCAGGTTTTCAACGCATTCTTCATGATAAAAAACAGTTAAATGTGGGTGATTTGTTTTTTTTGCAGATGTTCTGATGTTGATGGCGTCAGGGCTGGACACAGAGCCTCAGAGCAATGTTAGCACGCAGGAGGATGACACTCTGACTCCCAGCAACAAATCACAGGCTGACTCCCTGTCTGGCTCCATCAGTGGGCTGGAGAGGTCTGAGTCAGGCCTCAGTCTGGCCAGTAAATTGCGGAGGAGCTCCAGCAGCGGACACTTCACCACCAGGTCCCCTATGCTCTCACCACAGTCCGAGGACCACACTGGAGCGACTGATTCCCTGACTCTGGACCAGCACAGCTGGGACAGCAGAGTGTCAGAGACAGAGACTGGGACCTCAGGCTCAGGTCAGTTTAACGCTCTTATCCAGAGTTGTAGGCAAAACATGTGATGTCTAGTCAAAAATGTTCAAAGATCAAAGTTAAGCAACACCACACACTAATTGTTAGCACACTGATATCTTACATGTTAACACAAGTATATTACATGAATATTTACGCTTTTTAACTTTCCAGATGTGGGAGAAAAAGAAGGAGTCCAATTCTCTGAACCACAGAAGGCAGATTTACACATCAGCTTCATCAGGCAGGTCTCCCAGCAGAGTGCCAGTGACAACAGTCAATTAAAGTGTCCAGTCTATGTCTACAACTGCTCTCTGGAGCAACTCAAGGAGCAGCTGGTACATTCCAACTCCAGCCGCCAGCCCAAGGATATCTTCTTCAGGTACTGAAAGACAAACACAGGCTCCAAACATAACTGGTAGCATCTGAAAAGGTTTTTAATGAATTACAGACTACAGACTAGACCAATCTGATCGTATGTGAGCTTATTCACTCTTCAGACATCATGTCTGTCATAAAGTGGGCCTGTCCCGTGATCAGCTCAGCTCAAACATTTCAGGGTCCAGCAGCTTGCTCAGATGTGTGCGGGCTGTCAGCTAATTCCTAAATTACAAGTGAGGTAGAAAACATTATTTATCTTTGCAGTGAGAATTTTGAATTATTGCAAGCTTCCTATATCTTTAATTTAATAAGTAATAATTTGTAGTTTGGGCAATCATTCTTATCAGTACTAACAATATTGTACTCACCAAGGTCATTTCTGAGATCTGGCACCACAGTGACAGTCAAGTTGTGTGGAGCAGATAATCTGTGAATGGACAATATTTAGTCTAGTTTTTGATACTAACTTCCCTTGTACTGAAAGAAAGAAAGAAAGAAAGACTCAGAGCTTACAGGTGGATGCTGCAGTAGAGATGGGCTTTAAAATGCTGTTTGAATAGCAGGAGCAGCAAATGTCAGCATAGCTTTGGGTGAGCAGTGTGGCAGCAGGCAGGGCAACAGATGAACCATCAGAGCTCCGGCAGCTTAACTCCACCACCGCGATGATCTGTGTGTGTTCGATATGTGTGGCAGTCAGAGTGGTATGTCGTGAGTGTAGCAGATTGGATTTGAGTACCTGAACTAGCTCACAATCTTCACTTCATTTGTGTGTGTGTGAGAATTAGGATTTGATGGTATAGAACTCTGTTATTATGATATTGTATTTGAATCTTGCCTAATGCCCATGTGTATTATGATATGTGAAATATTCCGGAAAATGAATTCAGAAACTGTCCCAAGAAGGCAGGAGATCTCAATCCCAAGTTTTTCCTGTGCTTTCCTCAGTGGTGGAAAGAGTTTCTGAACTCAACTGAGTCAGCAGAATCCCTCTGTGTCTTTAGAGAATGTAGCGGTATAAATAGGGGATGTATTAATTAATTAGCAATTTATTAAAATTATTAATTAATTAATAAATCACCGTAAGTATGACTCATAATGCAAAATTATGACCCAGAAACATGAATTGGTATTAAGATGAAGTGGAGTAATGGGACTCAACTTCGGCTATCAGGAACAATAAGTTTACATTAAAAATTAGAGTTTAAAAACCTCGGAGCACCACCCAATACAATAGAAAGGTTGATAGACCATTTTACCATAAAAATTAATCTTATTTGAAGTTTGCTACAGAGTTCTTTTTCCAGGTGTACAGGGGCCTGATATTATACACACACAATCACAAGATCAAGTCTTTATAAATGACAGTTTTATTAAACTACTCACTACACAGCAAAAGTACTCTAAAAGACTACAAATGAATGAGTTTAAGAATAAGTATGGATAAATGATGGAACAGTGAATACAGCAAAGACACAAAGTGAATAAAATGACTAAATGAACAACAAACTCAGAAATGAAGCAACAACAAAAATGAGGGGATGAAGACCCGTGAGGAACAGAATTAGGTGTGACATCTGGACTTGATCAGGTGCACTGAAATAGTGCACGATGATCAAGCAGATGAAAAGTTAAGATTAAAGAAAAGTCAATGTCAAGCATCGATCATCAGCAGAGAGGAAACCTATCCCATAAAACATTGAAGGAAAAGATAAAGAAGAGGCCTGATCAGAGAATAACCCATAATTGTATTAATGGGAGATCCCAACCTAGGTCTAACACTTCCTATGTGTCATTATCATTTAAGAGCATCAACCCCATAAAAGCACAGGAAAGATCGTTTCACTTTCCTCAGAAGTCTCGATGCCAGGGAAAAGGTTCACTCTGGAAAGTTGCTGTGCGGCCTTTGTGAGGACACTGGACGGGCAGCTCGGTTACGCTCGTGTGGTTGCCGGTTTCTGTAATGTAGAGATCTCCTGTATCTCCTTGAGTCTTTGCAGGAGCTCAGTTGACAGCGCCTTGCCCCAAATGAGTCGTAAGTTAACTCAAAATGTTGGTAGGGCAGTTAAATCTGTTGTAATTTAGTTCTGCTTACAAGAGTCATAAGTTCAACAAGGCAGTTAGGTCCATTAGCTGACCCCGAGGGTCATCTAAGGAATCTCCAAGAGAAGTTTCAGTTTTGGGTAGGCATTTGATTATCTTCTCATTAAGAGATGTCCTCATCATCCACTATAAGAATAAGTAAGTAAAGCTTTATTTATATAGCACGTTTTAAAACATGCACTTAGAAAGCGCTTCACACAACACATGTACACACACTTAGAATAAGTAAGTAAAAGGATTAATCAAGTTTCAGTAAATTGCAGTATGGAACACAGTACAATGAGGGACAGACAAGACCAAAATAAAAACATATCACATGGAGTTGCTCTATAGGAAGACTTGAATATTATTATTTTTAGTGTATGCTTAAAACAGTCAAAATACTCTGCAGATCTGATGGAAGGTGGAAGATTGTTCCAGAGAATCACGTTTAGTTATCCAGTTGAAGCAGGGGATGGATAAGAGGCCAAGTTTTTAGGATCAGAGTGATCAAGAAGTAGAATAAGTAACAAGGAGATCAGTAATGTAACTGGGGCTAAGGTCGTGCAGTGCTGTGTATGTTATCACAAGATCTTGAGACCAATTGTTTAGTTTATTTTCAAAACAACTTGCAGGTATAGTCAAACGATGAGCACTGTCAATATAACAGATATAAATATCAATATTAACAAATGAGAGACATGTTTTACATTCCCTTGACAAATGTAATCAAATGTAAACAAAATAAATATTATACAGCTTTACTACTACTGACAGAAACCACAACAGATACAAGAAGGAAAAAAAAAACCCTTTCCCATGGGTCTTTCTCCAACTTCCATTACACATATACAAAGTTTCCTACATATGCACTATAAAATAAATAAATTAATAGGTTTAACAAAGGAGTATGAATACAAATTCATATCATATTTCTAGCTAAGTTGAGTGACTCCTCCCTTGCCTCAAGCATAACATGTCCTGCACCATTCATCCTAGCAACAGAGAGCTCCAGAGATAAAATCTCAATTAAAAAATAAATCCACTGTTGAACGGAAAGATTGTGTGGTAGTTGCCACTGGATCGCAACATCTTTTTAGCAGCAGTGCATGCAGATAACCATAGTAGCCTTTGAGTACAGTTAAAGGTCTGTTTTGAATCATCATTGAGCAGCAGACATGCTGGAGAACAGTTTTTACACCCAAAGTTCGACATAGACGATTTGTAATTTGTTCCCAAAAAATGTTAACTAATGGACAGTCCCACATGATATGCAAGAAAGTCCCAAACTGATTTAAATCACACAGGGTACAATTTGGAGAAGTAGAAATATTTATTATATATTGTCGCTATGGGGTCAAATATGTTTGGTATATAAAATTGAGATTTGTTAATTTATGATTTAAGCTTTGTGAAGAACAGGATACATTTCTCCAAACTCTAGTCCAATCTATTGATGATTCAAAGCAGATTTTATTCCAACTCATTAATATACCAATCGGAGGTTGTGTGTGTTCTAACAAAGCTCTATAGATTACTGAGACCTGTCCTGTAGGTAATTCTAATAATTTCTTAATTAGGTTTACTATTGGATGAATAATAAGTTGTCTGTCACTTACAATATTTGCAGCCCGTATGGCAGAATGTAACTGCAGATATAGAAAGAAGGAGTTGGATGACAAGTTGTATGTTTCCTTTAAGTTCTGAAAGCTTCTTAAACCTGAGTCATTTATAATTTCTCCTAAGTTATGTATACCAGCATTGTACCATTGTGGTGAGGTAAAATATTGTCCTCCAGACTTAAATAGTGCTTGTTTAAGTTCCTCAAGTGATAGAAGAGCACCTAATATAGATGCTTCCTCTGTTGATAATGTAGTCAAATTCAGTTTCTCAAGAAAATTCTCCCTGTCTGATACTGAAGATTTATTGTGTGTATACAGCTGTCTGTAGAAGTTACAAAATGTTTGATTAATCACCTTAGGATCAGTCAATGTAGTTCCGAACGTAACCAGGGGCTACAGACTCCAGTGTGCATCCACTCCACTCTGTTTTAACGGGATAGCGCAGTCGCGGGCTCAGGGAAACTCTGCAAAACAAGGGGGCTATTCGAATGGTACTGCCAGAGCAGAGCCAATGCGGTTTCTATTCAAGGTTTTTTCTGGTTCCGAAAAAGGGTGGGGGTCTACGGCCAATTTTAGACCTCAGTGCTCTGAACAGATACATGAAAAAGTACACGTTCAGAATGCTGACACGCGGCTCTGATACATTTTGTGCATTCAGGCGATTGGTTTATATCCATAGACCTGAAGGACGCTTATTTTCACATTCCTATTTATCCACCTCACAGACAATACCTCCGGTTTGCCTTCAGGGGTGTAACATACGAGTATCTGGAACTCCCGTTTGGTCATTTACTGAGCCCACGCATGTTTGTGAAATGCACCGAGGCAGCCATTGCGCCCCTCAGGGAAGAGGGGATGCGCTGGGAACATACATAGACAACTGGCTGTTAGAAGCGCAGTCGCCCGAGCGACTCCAGGCGCACACTGGACTGCTCATTTCACAGCTGGCTTCACGATAAACTGGGAAAAGAGTGTTTTGATTCCGACTCAAAATTTTCATAGGCATGTCCCTAAATTCAATCACGTACAAAGCGTGTCTGTCAGCAGAAAGGGTGAGAGCCTTCCAGGCTTGTCTGGTACTTTTTCACAGGGGGGCGATGTTAAAGTTCAGAATGTGTCTTAGGCTGCTGGGCCTTCTGGGGCTGATGGCATCAGCGCTGGCAGTCATTCTGTACGGCCGCTTGAACATGAGGCCGTTTCAGCGGTGGGTGGCGTTGCTCAGATTGAACCCCACATTCCATGGTCAGTGCCAGGTTTTATTAACCTTGGCATGCGTCCTCGCTCTGCGCCCTTGGAGACGTACAGCATTTCTGACTGCAGGCGTTACCAGGGGAACGATCCTGGTGAGGAAAGTTATTAAAGCAGATGCCTCTCTCGGGTGCTGGGGTGCCACGCACGAAGGCAGGACAGTGAATAGCTCATGGAGTTCACAGATGCAGTTTGTTCACATAAACTGCCTGGAACTCAAGGCTGTCTCACTAGCGCTCAAACATTTCTTGCCTTTTCTTGTTTTTTTTTTTTTTTATGACTTGCAATTTTTTTTAATACACAAATTAAATTGTGTTTACAATATAAATTGTGACAAAAGACCAGAAAGCAAACCCCTCCCCCCACCCTCCATAACAGGAAGGGGCATTCTACTTATGGAGCGGTCTACCTCTCATGGTTGAAAAGACAACGTAAAACCAAGCTCACCAACACATTAGCAAAAATAGGAATAACTGGAGAAGCAACATGAATAAAAACCATTCTGTAGAAAAAGGAAAACATCTCCTGGGAGAGTTAAAGATGCCAGCAATAAAAACAAATACTAGAATCACAGCCCATATGTTGTCCCTGTTCAACACAAACAATATGCATCCACTTGTTCTTCACACTTTCACATAGATTGAGTCGATGTACATGTTCCACTTTAGACAATATTTTCCCATTCTGTCCTGCATCCTATATGACATCCTTTCATATGCAGCTACCTTGCCCAACAACGTCACCCACTCCTGGGCCGGAGGTTCTCCGGGTTTCTTCCAGTTCCTGAGGATGATTTTTTGGCCAATCATGATAACAGTCTGTATCCAGTGTTTTAAGTGGTTATGGATAACCAGACAGCACTTAACAATCTCCTAATATGTATAGCTTAGGGCAGAACTCATATTGCCTTTTTACAACATTGACAATGTAACAATAGATCTTCATCCAATATTGATTAAGGACATGAAGGACATGCCCATCAAATCAAGTCAAGTCAATTTTATTATAGAGCCCATTATCACAAAACATGGTTTGCCTCAGAGGGCTTTACAGTGTACGACATCCCTCTGCCCTTAGACCCTGACATCACCCAAGGAAAAACACCTGAAAAAGAACCCTTGTAACAGGAGAAAAAAAGGAAGAAACCTCAGGAAGAGGTCATAGTGAATGCACCAGTGTACTGCATCTATATCACACTTCCAATAATTACCTGGGACTTTTAAGCTTAGCCTGAAAAGCCTGCATGGGGTCCAATAAAATCGGTGAAGAATTTTAAATTGAAAAAGTCTCACACTTAGGTCCCTTGACATTATTCAGAAGTTGCCACAGATCTTAGCCCATTCCTGTTCATCACACGTCACCCCCAGATCCTTTTCCCAGGCGAGTCTAAGGGCCAACTCACCTCCATATCCTCCGTATTTCACCAACATCCTATAGTATTTAGCTGCTTCATGACGTCCACCCAGTATCTGAAGTATTTTATCCAGCTTATCTGCTGATCATGGCGAATGCAAACTTGACCCACAACTCTTTTGCAAAGCATGGTGTAGTTGAAGGTATCTTTAGGTAAGCCATAGTGTTCTTTTAGGTCATCAGATGATGTAAATGTGTTGTTCCAATATAGATTTTCTAACCTCAAGATACCTCTTTCTACCCATTCCTTCCAAATAAATGTTTTTTTTTTAATCAATATTCAATTTAAGATTTACCCAAATACTAGAGGCCTTGTTTAAATAGGGATCAAACTCTATCAGCCCAGCTCCGCCATACCTTCTGAAGATGAGATACAATTGGGTGAGCCTTCATATGTTTGGATGGAGCAGTGGACAAGCAGTGACCCAAAGGAAGCGGAGCAGACACAGACTGCTCTGTGATGTACCATGGGGGGGCTCTCTCGGGAGGCAGTGCGCCAAATGCCTCAGACTAAATTCCTAGTAGTAGTAGACCAAATTTGGGAACCCTAAACCACCCCGACTAACTGGCTTTGGTAATTTATGTGGTCACTTTTTTTTGTGTGTTTTTAAATTGTATCTGAGGCTTTGGCAATATTGTTTTACAAACATTCATGCTGATAAGGCAAACTGAATTGAAATTGAATTGAAAAATTGAGAGAGAGACACAGAGAGAGCGAGAGAGAAAGAGACAGAGAGAGAAAAATTCCATTCCAGAAAAATTCTTTGAATAACCTGTCAAATCTAGTAGTCTATCTATCTAGTAGAAAAGTAGCTTTCTGGAATGTCTAATGGAAGCGAGTGAAGCAAATAATTAATCCTAGGAACACAATTCATTTTCATTACGTTAGCTTTCCCCCATAAAGACAAATACAGTGCAGATCACCGTTTAACATCAACATTCAGTCTCTGTATTAAGGGGTCAAAGTTCACTCTAATAATATCATACAATTCAGGGGGGAAGAGGATACCCAGATATTTCAGCCCCTGCTTGGGTCATCTAAAACCACCTGCCTGGAAGAGTGCAGTTGGGCAGGGCTTGGTTAAGGGTAGAGCTTCTGATTTATCCTAATAAACCCTATAACCTCAGAACTTTGAAAAGGTGTTCATTGTGTTCAACAGTGGGGGTATTGATACCACAGGGTCCAAAACCAGTAAAAGGGTGTCATCCGCGTACATCAACAATTTGTGGATGGTACCATTATAAGTCACTCCAGGGAAATTATCATCCGCCCTGATGGCAGCTGCTAGAGGTTCCATCACCAGGCAGAATAACAGAGGGCTAAGTTGTGACCCCGGTAGTGCACCTCTCCCCAATTCAAAATAAGAGGAAATGTACCCATTAGTTTGTACTGCTGCTTCTGGCTGGTTATATTATAGACTCACCCACTTAATAAAAATTTCTCCAAAGCCAAAAATCTCTAAAGTCCTAAACAAAAATCTCCATTCCACCCTGTCAAATGCCTTTTCAACATCAAGCGAACCAGCAGCAGTTGGAGAGTTGGAATAGGAGACTGCCCACATAATATTAATAACACGTCTAATGTTATCTGGTGAGCTACGTTTATAAATAAAACCAACTAGAGAGCACTAGAGAGGTCATAACCTTCTCAAGTCTATTTGCCAGAACTTCAGACAAAATTTTAGTATCTAATGGGATAAGGGAAATGGGGCGATAGTTCTTGTAATCAAATGTAATCAAGGCCTGTGATAAAATAGCTGGTAGCTCCCCACTGTCAAATGCCTCATTGTGCATACTGAGTATAAGCGGTGTTAGTTAAGAGGCATAGCATTTATAAAATTCAGATGAAAGCCATCTGGCCCCAGGGCTTTTCCATGTGGTAGTCCTTTAACACCCTTTAACACCAATTATTTCTTCACTGGTTATCGGACATTCGAGGTCTGTCTTTTGTGATCCAGACAATCTGGGGAGATCCAATCCTTGGAAAAATATTTCCATATGCTCCACACTGTGTTGATAGTCTGCTGCATATAAATTCACATAAAACTCTCTAAAGATATTATTTATATCAACAGATTTGGCTTTAAATTCTTCTTTGTGTGATCTGATGGCAGAGATGATAGATTATTGTTCCCTCTGTTTTAAGCCTTTTGCCAAAAGTTTACCTGCTTTATTCCCTGATTTGTATTATTTTCTCTCATTCTGAAGAGCGAGAACTCAACTTTCTGTTAGAATGCAGTTGTGATCACATTTCAGTTGTGTTAATGCCCTAAGATCCTCAACACTAAAGTTCCTTTTGAATTTAGTCTCAATTTTCTTAACTCTTTCTTTGATTTCAACCAATTTTGCAGCACTTCTCTTTTTCTTATGCGAAGCACATTGAATAACAAAGCCTCTTAGTACCGCTTTCATGGCTTCCCAGGCAATCCCTGCAGAGGGCGCTGTAGGCTCATTTAAAGCAATATATATTTTAATTTGATTTCATAGTTAAAACTACATTAAATTAAATGCACCCAGTAGAGCAGGAAATTACTGACAGCAAAAGGCTTTTGGAGTCGAGAAAAAAATGTATCACTATAAAAGTTGTGTGTGGAGTCAAGAAAAAAGTATAATCCCTCCCTGTTGGATTTAACATCCTCCACACCTATATGTTACTCAAAGACATCCTAATTAGGATAGCACTGCTACGATCTAGGAAGGGGTCCATTACCAAATTAAAATCTCCTCCAATAATAGCATTATAATCTCCAGCCTGCTGCATTTTTGCTTCTAAATTAGCAAAAAATTGCAGCTCATCTCCATTTGGAGCGTAAATATTTGTCAAAACAATATTATGGCCTTGTATTTCTGCCACTATTATAAGAATTCTTCACATTGTGTCTTTTTATGTCTTTTATGTCTCTTTATGTCTTTTTGTGTATTTTTTTTGAATACGTGTTAAAACCCCACAGCCTTGACTAGATCCCACAAACATGGCTCACCCAATCTCTACACTATTTTTCTGATTCTTCAGGAGAGATATGTGTCCCTTGTAGAAACACCACATCAAATTGTTATTATTTCAGAATTTCAAATATCTTTCTTCTCTTAATTGGATGCCCGGCCTAGGCCCTTCACATTCCAAGTGGAGATGTGTGGAGATTGTCAAATTTAGCAGTCATGACCAAACATTAAACATACCCATGAGAGGCAGCCACTCAACTATGTACTTAAGATGCACAACCCTGTTAGACCCCTTCAACCTGAAAAACCCAACCCAAAAAACAACCCAAACAAATCCTGTACCACTAAACTCTGTGCTACCCCCTTTAACAAAAGACAATTACATATAATTACATATAAATCAAAAGTTTGTAGATCTCTGCAAATAAGTCTTTAAATCAGATGGTAGACAAGAGGGAGGGCAAAAACAGTACAATGCCCAACGTCAGTCTCCCTATTTCCTCCCCCTGCTCATTTCTTGGGGACAGCATGTTTTTAACACCACTGTGGTGGCATTTATTAACAGACAAGGGGGCTGTGCTCACGTCATCTGAACAAGATGGCACACAGACTCATTGTGTGGAGCAGCTCTTGCCTGTAATTGCTGAGAGCCACACACATGCTGGTCCTTTTGAACCGGGGGCGGACGGACTTGCTTTCCAGTGGCAGTCCTCGCTACAAACACTGGAAACTCCACAGCGAAGTGATGGCCAGATTATGGGACAGATATGGTCGGGCGGAGATAGACCTCTTTCCATAAGAGGAGAACACTCAGTGTCCTCTGTTTTATTCCCTGACCAATCACAGCGCCCCAATCGGGGTGGATGCTCTGGCGCACGAGTGGCCACATGTCCTGCTGTACGCTTTTCCCCCATTAGAGCTGATCACTCCTACTCTCTCCAGGGTGCGGGAGAGGGGTCTTTTGCTAATTCTGATAGCTCCCCGATGGCCAGGGGAACACTGGCTGGCGGAGATATTTCAGCTGCTGTGTGGCCAACCATTGCCTCTGCCGTTATGCAAAGATCTCCTGACGCAAGCGGACGGGGAGATCTTCCAACCTCATCTAGAGCGCATGGCTCTACGGTCTTGGCCCTTGAGAGGCTAAATCTAACTACCACCAACTACCACTATTCAGAGTGCTAGAGCCTCCTCTTCGGGTTGCGGATATGATGGCCAATGGCATGTGTTTGAGGAGTGGTGCGTAAGGGCGTTATGACGTTATGGCTTTCCAGAGCCCTGTGTCTGTCATTTTGACATTTCTACAGGAGCTGCTGGACAAGGGTCTAGATTTCTCTACTGTCAAGTGTACAGAGTACCGCTACATTAGCATGCTAGGTAGGCTTTGGGGATAAAACAGCAGGTCAACATTCCCTTATTTTTTTATGAAAGGAGCACGGCGCCTTTGGCCAGGAGCCTAACAGCCCCGTGGGATCTATCCATGGTGCTGGATGCGTTGTCATGCCCGCCTTTCGAGCCATTGCAGCAGGTAGACCTAAAGATGCTCTCCTTTAAAATGGGTTTATTACTCGTGCTGGCCTCTGCTAAGTGTATGAGTGACATTCATGCATTTTCGGTAAACCCGTCATGTATGCAGTTTTCCATGGGTGATTCGAAGGTTTTATTAAAACCTAACTCTGCGTTTGTTCCCAAGGTTTTTAACCCGGCATCATCATTCTGCCCTATTGAACTGTCGGCTTTTCATCCTCCTCCTTTCACCAGGCAGGAGCAGGAACTGCTGAATTCACTGTGCCCTGGGCGCGCATTACACACCTATCTTGACAGGACAGCTGCTTCAGGAAGTCTGAACAGCTGTTTGTGTCATGGGCTATGCCACATGTGGGAAAACCCCTTACGAAGCAGTGTTTGTCACACAGGATCATAGGGGCTATTGCTATGGCCTATAACAGCAAGGGGCTGCTACCCCCCGTTGGTCTGCGTGCTCACTCGTGGGATGGCCGTGTCTTGGGCTTTATTTTGAGGTGTTTCTGTTGAACAGATATGTGCGGCTGCCTCCTGAGCTATGCCCCACACTTTCACCAGATTCTTTAGGTTGGATGTGACTGCGCCTACACTGTCACATGCAGTCTCAAGTGTGGCTTCAGTACCAACTGTGGCTGTCTAGCTGGCAGAGTTTTAATACCAGTCTTCAAGATAAGCTTGTTTGGCAATACGGGACTCTCTATATCCCATGGTGAGATACCGAAACGAGTGTTGAAAGAGAACTTTAGGTTAAGAAATTAACCCTGGTTCTCTGAAACATGATTGAGGTATCTCAGTGGACCACCCTCTTTGCCTGGAGCGAGGAAGAGGTGTGCTTACTTAGACTGAAGAGACACGTCAGTCTCTTATAGTAGGAGGAAGTCCCTCCTTCGGGGGGGCAGACGTCAAGTTTGTCTGGAATGTCAGAACTGGTGTAGTACAGAAGAGCTTCTGGGGGACAGCGCAGGGAGCATGTCCCATAGTGAGATATCTCACTCATGTTTCAGAGAACCGGGGTTAATTTCTTAACCTAAAGTTATGTGGGACTGATGGCTCTTCCTAGTCAGTAGTTTTACAGCTGCATTTTGAACCAGTTGTAAACTATTAAGAGCAGCTTGACTGTGGCATGTGCTGAGAGAATCACAATAATCTAAACAGGAGAAAATGAAAGTGTGTATTAGTAGCTCAAGATCCTTGGAAGACAACATACATCTGATTTTTGCAATGTAACTTAACTTACTTACCTATAATGATCTCTCTCTCTCTCTCTCTCTCTCTCTCTCTCTTTGTTTCTCTCTGTCTCTTTCTCTCTCGCTCTGTGTCTCTCTCTCAATTTTTCAATTCAATTTCAATTCAGTTTGCCTTATTAGCATGAATGTTTGTAAAACAATATTGCCAAAGCCTCAGATACAATTTAAAAACACACAAAAAAAATTAATAACGATATTTAAATCAACAGCAATCCATTGGATAAAAAAATAGATGCATAAATAAAAAGAGCAAGAACATTTTGTTTTGTGTGTGTGTGTGTGTGTGTGTGTGTGTGTGTGTGATATGTCTACTGTATATAGCAAAACAGATGATTAACAGAGATTAACAAAAAAAAAAATAAGCAAAAGGTGAGATGTGCAGAAGAAATGAAGTCTAAACGTCATGTCTTGTTTAGGTTGTCTTGTAGGCTGTGACATGCACCAACATACCTCGCTGCTTCTATGACACAGACACTGTTTTCCCCCAGTATATACTGTATTTTTGAAAGGTCAGTGAGAGCATCAAAATCTTGGCATTTACATTTAATTTGTGTGAAGAACTTTGATCTAATATCATCATATGTGCCACAGTGTAGCACATATGATGATATCAGATGATTTTAAATTTTTTTTATTATTATTTCTCTCTCCTACACACACTAGCCCTTATAATTGTTTACTATGTATATGCTTACATTTGTGACTTTATGCAGCCCTGTTGTGTCATGAAATTGGAACTTCTTGTTGCAGCACTTGGCTAATGCTTCTTGGTCTACTGTGGCTTGATTGTACTTCATTCGTACGTTGCTTTAGATCAAAAGCATCTGCCAAATGATAAAGTATAAATGTAAGTGGGAGGAGTTGCATTTTTTTTTTTACCTGATATTTATATATGTGTTCAATTTTATTTATAAGTCCAATATCACAAATTTGCCTTAAGGATCTTCTCACTGTTCCTAAACATAGAAACATGTGTTTTTCCAAGTTATATTAAGTTACAGTATACTATGCTACACGCTACGCTACATAAGACATTTTGTTACACGTTACGTTACATCACATTACATCATCAATTTGAATTATTAGGGTTCAAGTTCCAAGGCTATTGTCTTTGTGCTGGTTTATCATATTTAATCTTCCTTATAAATGTTTTTGCAAATTCCCATGAGGTGACACCTCATAAATACATGAATGTTTCACCAGTGATTGGAGGTTGTGTGCAAATGCAACCCAAAAATAGGGTGAGGGTAAGGGTGATGCTATAACTATAGGTAAAATGTTAAACTTTGAAAAGACATAACTCATATGCTGTAAGTCAGATTTAGACAAAATATTCATCTTTACAGTACAAATTTGCCTCAAGTGCTACCAAAGTATGAATAACTAGATTTTCACCATTTTAAATTTCCAAATACAAAAGATGGGTGTGGCATAACACAAATCAGACTTAAAATCAGCAAACCTTAGTTCAATCATTACAAAACTTTTAGTATATGTTTCATAACAATGTTGACGATTGTGAATTTTTGGACATCTCCTAAAATGTAGTTCTGATCGCTGCCAAATTTCCTCTGATTTGTTAATAAATTGGGTAACTCAGTGGATACAAAAAAGAGTGGCTAAGACAGTCAGGGGTCAGGGCACACCCTGCAGGCAGACCATCACAAACCTGGATACTGTTATGATTATGTGTCCAGAGATACAAGTAACCAGGATTAAACATTAAATGCAAAATATGATCAAAACCAGGAGAAGGCTCCAATCTTGGATACTTTACTGCATGTCAACGCACTTTTTGATAGTGGACTGAAAGTGGTTTATATCACCTGGAGGTTGGGTTGCTTACAAACTCTCTGACCCCCTGACTTCTTTGTTGTAGTCAAGCTGCTTTGTTCAAAGATCTCAGTAATTACCCTGGTGAGTAGAATATTATCATGACTGATAACTGATAGAAATGATGGTCCAATCTACATAAAGAAGACTCGGGTTGTGAGAAGCATGGGTTATCCTTTAATGGAGTAATTTTTCCATAATTTTTTCCATGAGAGGACAGTTGCAGTCCAGCTGTTAATGTGTGTTTCTCTGATTATCTTCACGTGTGAGAATAGAGCTCAAGATGCTGAGTCCTGGGAGATGAGTCAGCAGATGACGTTCAGGTAGACCTGCTTTGATTCTGCAGCTCTGCTCTCCTTCCTTCTGAGCTCAGGTGCTGCTCAGCTTTCACTGGATGCGCTTCTCTTCTATAGGGTGAAAAGTTGTTGCTTTGCTAATATTGTAGACTCCACAGACCTCCCCCCAACCCCTTCCCCAGGCCTGTCTGTGCTTCCTCCTCAGGCTTGCATATAGTACACACAGGAGGTGCCGTGCTGCAACACACTGAACACAACATAAAATGAATCAGGTCCCTCTTCACACTGCTCAGTCTTAGAGTGCTGTTGAGTATTGGCACTTGTCATTGACCCTGTGTATTGTGTGTGACATGCTGGTTTTTAGCACTGGTCAATAAATCATTAGTATTTTTCTGCAGTTGTCATGACTTTACAAATTTCTTCCAAAAATATTCATAATCATCATCAGGAAGTCAGGAAGCCAAGATATAAGCTTTTCATTCTAGAATATCTCAACATACACAGAGCAATGTCTGCTCTAATGGGAGCGTAGTTGTAGTTGATACTGACGGCTGCTTTCTTGTGTGGGGCCTTTGGAGCTTGCAGATTGTCTTTATCTTTTTCTTGTTGAAGCTACACTAATTCATATGTTATCTTAACAAAATGTCAAACGTGTGAAGAATGACATGCTAATGAACTTACCCAGAATGATCACACTCTGCTGTTCCCCTCAGTTCAATGAGGCTTTTTATGTGTTGTTTGGTTTTCATGTTGTTGAGGAGTTCCTCCCCAACCTTCCTCTGCAAGTGGCCAAACAGCAGTAAGCTTTTGGTAATTATGTTTTACAGACTGAGCCTTTTAGTTCACTGCATTATATATATATATATCTCAACATACGTATCCATATCTACATGATAGACTTTCATGCAGATATGGATAAAATCTAGCAGTGCCTACACTCCCAACAGGTATCCCATCACCAAGGGATGGCTCCAAATAACATTAAACCTGACTTTTTTAAAAATAACTTGAAACTTTGAAGACCATATACACTGAGGAAATGGGGATCAAGTTTATGAAATGACATGTAATGAAAAACAAGACTACACTATCGGATTCAGATTAAAACACCACAGTGATTTACTATAGACATATTAGAATACAGTATTTTTAATAGCAAGTTCATAAACTGTATAAAATAAAGTAATGGACGTAGCTTTACCCATTGGAATTGTCACCCATTGGTTTGTGGACTGCTGTTTTTAAAAGCTTTAAGTTTGGCGTTTTGAACATAAAAATTCACCCCCCTGTATAGTTGTAATGAATGTTGAAATTAGCAATAGAGACTGAAACTGTTTATTTTTATCAGGCTGTAAACATGTTTGTTTCTGCTGTAAAGTCTATTAGGCTAGTTAAATTCGGGGGTCTGTTGAGATCGACTGTCTGGAGCCAGCCTCAACTGACTGTTCGAGGAACGATAGTTTTTGGCTCTTCAGCCTCAGCTTTATTTTCAAGCATCGAGGTTGCTGCTTGGTCTAATTGTGCTGTGTCTGTTGCAGCAGTATGTTGTGAGTGAAACTCTTGGCACCTTGCTTTACAGAGATGAAACACTTTGGTAATTCAAGTCTTTTTAAACTGTTTTATGTTTTTCCCTGTCTTTGTCCTGATGATTTTTTCCAATCCAAAGCTTCAAAGGCACAGTGGAGATTGAGCTGTCAGGTTCAGCCCTCACAGGCTGGTTAGCCTCCTGGACTTTGTTTGCTAAAGTGGAGTTTTGGGCTAGAGCTATCTAAATGTTTATGTAAAATTACATGGGAGGGAATAGTCTGTTTTTATCTGACATTGTATCTATACACATACATTATGTGGAATTAAAGTTATGTCCATAAGCATGAATCTGATTAAAAACATGAAATGAATGAGTTCAGCAGATCCTTTATTAGTCTAACTGTAACATTTGTTTCCTGTCTCAGTGTGTTTGCTGCACTGTCGTCCCCCTGCAGGTCACTGTCTCAGGAACGCAGCAGTCCATCCCCGTGGTCTGACCTCCTGGCTCAGCCTCACAAACACAAGGAACTGACCAACTACTGCAGCCTGCTGCAAGAGCACTATCACCAGAGCTACGTCAAAGGTGACCTCCCTCCACCAACACACACTCACAGGAAGTCCTGTTTGCTCAGGCTTTATTAGTCAGAAATTATTCAAGTAATATAAAAGTACAAAGCCAAACAGTTTATCTTCACTGGTCCAGTCCAGTGTCTACAGTATGACTCGTTTATTAAACCCTGTCAATAGAAAATGGGTTATCTCCAAACTGCTCTCTGAGGATAGACTATTTGTGCACTTCTTTATAGCATCAGATGTAAAGGAAGGTGCAAGCACACAGGTAAATGTACAGATCAAAGCTTTTAAAAATTCTACTGCATCCAAAAAATATCAGATAAGATGCAATCGACTTTTCCAATCTCAAATGGCGATTCATGGTTAAATCATTGAAAATCTCATTAATAAACAGCGTGAGAGCTCATTTCGAGTTGTGCATGCTCTACAACTGTGATTTGTCTATCTGTGGTTGCATGTTCTGCCTGATTAGGAGCATGCTGCCACATTTTATCACTATGCGAAGATAATTGATGGATAGAATAATTTCTTTTTTTTACGAATACATGTGCATATGTCACTCAACAAGCATGTGCTTGAGAGACAGTTAGGCTCATCTGATTTACATTCATCTCAATGTCTACAAATTACCAACAATCTGTCAGTCCTGATGTCAGCACTGATGGGGGGGTTCAGTGTTTAGCATGGTTGTCCAAACACATGCAGGTTCTACTGGAGACATGCAGTCTCACAATAAGCCTCACCAGTGAAACTCAGGGCAGCCCACATTTCCACTTCCAAGGCAAAAATAAGGTCCAAGCCTTTTTGTGTTTAAACAGAAATGAAGCTAGGCTGGAGCGCAGAGTCAAACAATGCTTGGCAACAGCTTGACAACAGCGTTAGTCCCACCCATGTTGCTAATTGGTTAATCTCTAGTCCCCCTATGGCGCTCATTGATTGTTTTTTATTATCATGGAAAAATGGCCATTTTGTGTCAAGTGAGTGGATTCAAAGGTCTGGAACCAGGCAATGTTTTTTTTCTCTTGATACACGTTGGCATTAGCCTCTGTCATCCACTTGTAAAATTCAGTAATCTGTGAACAAGACCTGGGGAGACTGTCATCATACAGGGGAGACACAAGGATCCAATACATCAAACTTCTTTCTATTGAACACATTTAACAGACATTAGTATTTAAGACTTTGTTTGCAGTGCCAGCTTCCTGTATGTGTGTGGGATAGGATAATTGCACCACAAGTCAAAGTGTCAGCTGTGATTGACTTTGGTTTGAATACCAAAAAATAAACAGGTTTGTTTGAGGTTGACTAGTTGCTAAGTTGCACTGATGTTAATGCTGAAAATAACAGGCAGTTATATTTGTGAAACAAAGCTGTGCGCACAGAGTGGTCTTTTAAAATCGAAATAAAATCAGTGGCTGTGTGACATAACATGTGGAACACTGTGTTGGTCAGGTGTGTACCGCAGCCTGCAGCAGTCCTACAACATCAGCTCCCAGGATGTCCTGATGGCCATGGACTACTGTGAGGAATCCCTGCAGGAGATCGACGTCACTTCCTTCCTGCAGACTCTCTGTGGACACATTAGAGTCTTCAGGGAGCATGGTGGAACTCCAGGATGGGGAGGGAATCCTAAACCCTTAAAGAGCCCTCCCACCTTTATCATCGGAGAGGTTGAGGAGGACCGACCTGATGACAGAGCTGCCGTGGCCTCCTCGTCCAGGTAATACACTGTGTGTTTACCATACTAAACATAACTTTATAGTTTCTAATATAGAGCCAGAGGAATGAAGAGTCGATTGTATGAGTATACAGGGTGTAAGGCAACAAACAATAAGATGATAACATACGTAAATCCCTATGTTCAGGTGTTTATCCAAAGCTCACGCAGACCTGGAGCTGGTAAAACAGTCTCTGCTGAGATTAAAGGGTGCTGTGGCTGCAGTGTGCAGACACTACTTTACTGTAGTTGTGTTCAGGTTTTACTTGTCCCACTGAGGTTAGTGAACGTGCACATGTGCACATGACCACTCTTATTCACATTCATACATGCACACAATCAACTACTGACTGATGGAACTTCATTCACAGTCACAGTCAATGAAGGTGACATTATGATAAGTAATGAAAGGAGTTCTTAAAAATGTGCATTTCTGCAACACAGTTGAGTTCCTGATTGAACTGTTATTGAAACATTTAAATATTAAATAAGCACTAATATCACATTTGTGAAACTTTTTTTTGTCTTTTTAAGCCTTAAAATCAAAACAGATAAAGTGTTGGTGATAAAATTCTGCATTCTGATTCCATCATTCTGCTGGTTTTTGGCATATTTTGCCAATATTTTGGTGATTTTTTTTTGTCTAAATCACAAAAAGATGTCTGTGTAGATTTTGGTAGCATTTGAATGGAGACTTGTGGATATATAGATGTTAATTTATTTAGCATATTCGTAAATATAGTGATGGACTTCTGAATTGACCATAGTTGCAGGATTTTTTCTCAGGACATACTGGTGATTTATGATTTTTTAGCATTTGCAATTTTTTTTTTTTTCCACAATATTTTTATTAACATTTTACCAGCATAACAGCATGAGATCAGCCTTTTACATTCAGTGTATGCTGACAGTTTGCTTCCTTATTTCAAAAACAAAATACAAAAATAAATAAATAAAGAGGGCTGCAATCTAAGACCAAATATTGTCCAATAGTCCTGTTGATCATCTTCCTGATCTCCAATCTGTTGAACCGTCCACTATATGTCCGAAAAACTGAGAAGATATCAGTGTTTGCCAAGGACCAAAATGGCATCCTCAGCTATTTTCCCCTGCTCACAGTTGAGGCACATCCCTGATCCTTTTTAAAGAAGGACAGTCTTCAGACTGAACAATTGATCATAAAAAAAACCGTAATTATCAATTCTGCAGTTAACAGCCTATCCAAAAAACTGTTTTAGCTCTAAAAAAAACAAAAACAAAAAAAAAACAACAAACAAAAAACTGACAAATGAACACAGACTCAACAATAATTTGCTCCTCCTGTATTAACAAATGGTAATCTATACTAAGTGGATTTTAAATTGTAGTAGATACAAAATGTAGCACATAAATAAAACGTCTACAGCAATCAGTCACCTTGATCATCTGTTAAATCAAGTTTCTTGGCATAATTGATGAAAGGTCTCCAGATATTCTCAAATATGTGCTGTTTAGCCTTCAATATGTAAGTTATTCTTTCTAATGGAAGGTCTGATAGCATCTGTCTCATCCATTGAGCTGTATTTGGTCTGTGAGTATTTTTCCATAAATGTGCAATACATTTTTTGGCATTCAGTAAGCTGAGGTCTATAAATGCTCGTTCATTGTTACTATAATTATGTATCTTTGGATATAAGCCCAACAGGAAGAGCTTAGGGTCCAGTGAAATTTGTTTTGAAATGATCTTCTCGATTGTGGCTCTTACCTCTTCCCAAAATTTCTGAATCTTTGTGCATTGCCAAATACAGTGAAACCATGTCCCTTTATGTTCCATACATTTTGTGCATGTGTCTGGTATGTTTTCTCTGTATCGATTTAGTTCCACAGGTGTAACATATGTTCGCATTAACCATTTATATTGTATTAGTTTTAGGCGTGTATTAATACTTTTGGACTGGGCATCGGCACAGGCTATTTTCCAATCTTCATCTGAAATTTCACTCTGCAAGTCCTCTTTCCAGGCATATAACTTAAATTGTGAACTTTCAGATGAGCCAGATGTCATCAAACTGTAAAACTCTGATATGATACCCTTTCTCAAACTGTCTTTTACCATCATTTCTTCCAACAAAGATCGTAAAGGTCTGGTGAGTGTATTGTCTTGATTCGCTTTAACAAAGCTTCTAAGCTGGAGGTATTTGAAGAAATGTTTTCTACTAAGTTTATATTTAGACCTCAATTCATCAAAGGACATCAATATATCTGAGTCTACCATATATAGATCCTGGATTGTTCTAAGTCCCTTAAAGTGCCATAATTTAAAAGTTGCATCTGCTCTACCTGGTACAAAGAAGTGATTACCCCATATTGGACTATATTGTGATAAGGGGTATGTTTCTTTTAAATGTTTTTTTATATCATACCATATCTTTACCATGTGTTTTACAATTGGATTTTTAGCTTGTTTGTCTTTTTTCTGTGTCTGAGTGTATATATAAGGGAAGAGGCAATTTTAGACCATAACATTCCATTTCTGTCCAGTGAGGAGAATCATTTTTTGAAAAATAAAACATGACAGACCTCAGCTGTGCAGCCCAGTAGTACCACATCAAATTTGGACATTTTAAACCTCCTCTGTCAAATGGTAAGTACAGTAGAGACAAACGAAGTCGTGCCCTCTTATTGTTCCATATAAATCTAAGGAATATTTTTTTAACTTTAGAAAACAAGTCTGAAGGTGGCGGCAGGGGAATGTTTTGGAATAAATAAAGGAATTTAGGTAGAATGTTCATTTTTAAAATATTAATTCTCCCAATTGTAGATACTGGTAATGACATCCATTTCTCAATAGATTCATTCGTCTCTATCATCAGAGGTTCATAGTTAGCACTGACAACATGTTCTAGTCTTGGCAAAATCTGTACTCCCAAATATTTAAATTGTTCTACAACATTAAATTGGATTGCTTCAGTGATTGGGTTCTGTCTTTCAGATGCTTTAAGTAGTAGTATAGAGGACTTAGTATTATTTACTTTATACCCTGAGACAACACCAAATGCATGTATTAGCTGTGACAAGGCTGGAATTGTTTTATTTAATTTTGTCATCATTAAGATTACGTCATCAGCATATAAAGCTATTCTGTGCTCCGTCGGCCCCACCGCTATTCCACTAAACTGACAGTGTGATCGCACTGCTATTGCGAAAGGTTCCATTGCCAGTGTAAACAGTAGGGGCGACAGAGGGCAACCTTGCCGGCATCCTTTACTAATTTTTATTGGTTTTGAAACATTTTTATTTGTTATAATTTCAGCTGTGGAATGTTTGTATATCACCTGAACCCATTTTATGAAGTTGTTCCCACACCCAAATTTTTCTAAAACTTTGAAAAGATAAGGCCATTTGACCCGATCGAAGGCCTTTTCGGCATCTAATGATAGAAGCGCTGTGTCAGACATTTCTTTATTTGCATGAATAATATTCAATATCCTTCTCACATTATGAAAACCTTGTCTTCCCCGAATGAAACCATTTTGGTCTCTATCAATAATACTTGGCAATAGCTCTTCCAAGCGTTTTGCTAAGAGCTTACATATTATCTTAAGATCAGAATTTAACAAACTAATGGGTCTCATGTTTTCACATTTGTGAGAGGGCTTACCTGGTTTTGGAAGTAAAATAATTAAGGCGCTATTGATAGAAGTTGGGAGACTATCATTGAAAAATGCCTCTAAAAACATTTCCAAAAGCGGTGTTAGCAATTTATTCTTAAATTTTTTGTACAGATCAATTGGGAGACCATCTGGTCCAGCCCTTTTCCCTGACTTCATATTGTCGATAGCATATCCTATTTCATCTTTGGTAATTTCTAGCTCTAGATTTTTTTTTATTTCATTGGGGATATTGGGTATTGATAGTTTATCTAAAAATCTATTCAGGTTTGGTAAGTCTGTTTCATTGTTGGTATCATATAATCCCTCATAATAATCCTTGAATGCATCATTAATTTCTTGAGGATCCACAATAGTTTGGCCATTGGATATAATGGATGTGATTGATGTTTTGGTTTCTAGTTGTTTAATCTGCCATGCTAATACTTTTCCTGATTTATCGCCTTGCTCATAGAATGTTTGCCTTAGTCTTAAAAGACTAGAAGCTGCTCTGGAGGCAGAAACTTTGTCATATTCAGCTCTCAAAATTAGTAAATCATTTTCCAATTGTGAGTTACTTTTCTCATTAACTTTTTCTTGGAGAATCTTTATTTTCTGTTCCAGCTGCAACCGTTCCTCACGAGCCTTCTTTGATTTTGACCCAGTATAGCTAATAATATGTCCTCTGAGAAAGGCTTTAAATGCTTCCCATTTTGTTCCCGCTGATGTTTGTATAGTATTAATTTCAAAAAACTCGTCTATCTGTCTTCCTATATATTTGACAAATTCTTCATCTTGTAACCATTTATGTTGGAAATGCCATCTAGGCAGGTCTTTTGTCAGTTTTTTATCCATATACATCAAACAACATGGTGCATGATCTGAGATCACAATATTATCATAGAAACAATTTGGAATTTTTGATCGTAGTTCTGAGGAAATTAAAAAATAATCTATTCTGGAATAAGTCTGAAACCTATTAGAAAAACAGGAGTAAGCTTTGGCATTTGGTTTCAATTCTCTCCATATATCCAACAGATTCAATTCCTTAATGAAGTGATTAATTACTGTTCTACACCTGTTGTGTGATTGATCTGTACCTGTGGATCTGTCCATGTTGGGGTTTAGCGTACAATTAAAGTCCCCGGCTATTACATGTTGTCCCGCTAGTGTTGATAGCATAAGGAACAAATCTACGAAAAATTTAGAATCATCTGTGTTAGGGCCATACAGATTCACTAAATTTAAATTTTCTGAGACCAGGGAACCTTGGACTATTAAGTATCTTCCCCTTTTATCTTTGATTACATCTTTTACTTGAAATGGTACTGTTTTGTGAATAAGGGTCATAACTCCCCTGGTCTGGGATGAGAATGATGCTGTAAATACACTACCCTGCCACCTCCTCCTAATCTTTTTAGTATCCTCTTCTAATAGATGAGTTTCTTGTAGAAATACAATTTTGGCGTCCATATCCTTTAACTTATTCATGACTTGTTTGACTTTTCTAAGTTGCTGCAGACCCCTACAGTTCCAAGAAACAAAATTAAGATTTACTCCTTGAGACATTCCCTATGGGAAATAGTAGATTACCTTGCCATAAAAAAATACACTTGTTGAGAAGCATAACATACCTGGATGTTAGAACCACATCCAACACTGTGAACTTGAACTCTTCCCCCGTGCCCACAATTGTGGGAACCCCCCCCAGAAGTCTCCTGTCTCCCGTTATCGCTTGCGACAGTTCCACACTTAGTGAGGATCAGTCAATCCACTTCCTATTTTCCTAAACAAACAAACAAATCTCTGCTGCTCCTCCTATTGAGGCATTACTTATCTTGTCCTGAGTTTATACCTCATAACGGTTACATATTTTACCCCCCATATAAGATATGCCAAATTATTATAGTGTATGTATTAAGATTCCAATGGATGGAGCTTTAATATAAAAATAAATTCTGATCCATATTCTTTTTTTTTTTTTTTACATGTGCATAGCTATGTGACAAGCTCGTCCTATCTGCCTAATATTGTATCAGCCAGTGTGGTTGAATCATTTTAGTCTGTTATAGCACCATCCTTCAAATACAGCACACCGTCACAGTCTCATGTACCGGCATTACCGTTATCGTTCCTCGTCATTTAACTGTCCACGGCTTCCTCCCGGATCGTCTTTATGAACGTTTGTGCTTCGCCTGGGGTCTTAAAAGTGCGGGTTTGTCCTTTATATGTTACCAAAAGGTTGGCGGGGTGAATCACTCCATGTCGGATCCCAAGATTGCGCAGCTCCTGCCGGACCAGGTCGAACTGTTTCCTCAGTTGATGTATTCCCGTAGCCAAGTCTGAGTAGAACCTGACTTGCTGGTCCTTGTACCGGATCTCCTTTTTAGCCCGTGCGGCTGCCAATACTGACATCTTGTCCTTGTGGTTGAGAAACTTCATAATTAGTGTTCTCGGCGGCGCCTTGCTGTCCCTCATCGGTCCGATTCGGTGTGCCCTTTCAATTACCACCGGGGCTCGTAGATTTGCGGGGTCTAGCAGCTCTGGAATCCATTTCTCCAAAAAAGAGCATGTATCCTGGCCCTCAGCTCCCTCTGGTAGTCCCACAAGTCTCAGGTTGTTCAAACGAGATCTGGTTTCCAGGTCCAGAAGCTTCTCTTCCAGAGTTAAGTTTTTTGACTCCAGCCTGTTTACTTTAGCTTGCAGGTTAGCTACCTCGTCTTCGGCGCTGGATATACGTAGCTCAGCTTGTGACACTCGCCCAGAGCAGTCGCTTACCTCCTTCCTCATATCATTTATCGCCGCCATAATCCCATCAAATCTGGTCGAAAACTCTGCTTTCATGGAATTTATTGCAGCCAGTACAGTATCCGTCTTGGCATCGCCGTGTTCTCCGCCTCCATTAGCACCCTGTTCTGCCATATCATCGCTAGCTTTCTGTGTTTCACCACGCACCTGGTAGTCCGTTAGCTTCGGCTGTTTTGACGCTTTGCTCTTTTCTTTGCTTAACTTTACAACTTTCGACATTACCGTAACCACTCTATCACTACGCTATGAAGCTTTATAGCAAAATTGAGATTTTTTAGCAGAAATTGTAGCAGCTAGGAAAGAGCACAGAGATGCGTCTTCCTACGTGGCCGCCATAACCGGAAGTCCTAAGATGTCTATTTCAGCATTTGCAATTTGAAATAAAAATTTATACATGTCGTAAGTCATGCCTACTTTAAGCAATCATTACCAAATTAAATCCATAGTCTGAGTCATGATCCTTGGTTGTGCAAATAGAATTTAATAAGAATCCCTGTAGCTGGGGCGCCCAGTAGTTCAGTTGGTACTGCGGGCACCCTGTGTACAGAAACATGTGCACATGTGCACACAGTATTAAAATTTCCTCAGTGAAGTCCATAGGTGATCCTGCCAGTCTTGAGATGATTGGCTGATGGTTTCAATCAAGTTCTTGAAAATAGGATTAAGAAAATAAAGAGAAATTTGCATAATTTGTCTTTTTCAGAGCAGAAGAGAATTGGAGCAGAGATGCAGATAAAGGCAGAGATTAGAGGAGAGAAAGAAGTTAACATGGTGAAATTGCTTCAGCTTTAGGACACATCATGGCACTTTTGCTTCCTATCTGAACCCTGTGTTACTACCCAGATGTGCCCTCCGGTACTGAAATTTGGCACAGATTGATTTAACTTGATTGACATGTGTTAGCACCAATGTAATCATGTCAGAACTATTTTTTTGTCTCTGTGCTAGTATGTATGACCGTCTGTCCATCCCATTCTCATGATCGCAATATTTCAAGAGCACCTTGAGGGAATTTCTTTATATTTGGCACAAATGTCCACTTGGACTCAAGGATGACCTCATCAGATTTTGTAGATCAAAGGTCAAGGCCACAGTGACCTTTTGTCTGACTCATTCAAGTGGAAAACATGTTTTTGGCCATAACTCGATAATTTGTACACTTATTATGACACAATTTCACACAAATTTCTAAGAGGATAAAATGATTAATAAAGTAAAAGATTTTGTATCAAAAAGTCAACTTCAACTGGCATAATTATGTTCTGTATAATCACATCTCTGTCCATTACTTCATAGCCATAACTGAGGAACAGAAGGGGCGATGGATACTGAATCGGTGACGCTGATCTTGGGTGCCTTGAAATTGTACAGACCTTCTGTTCTAATGGGTTGTTTTAGAATATTTAGCTTCTTTCCTGCAGTATCCATATAAGACACATTATCTACTGTCATGGCTATATCTGAGTCTGGACAGACATGGGGGTTGACGGTCACTGGTTTGTGGAGGCATAGTGCTGTGAGGTGGTACCTGCTGTCTGTATCATCATGCAGAAGAAAGCATGCATCTACTGCTAGCTCACCTAGCACCACTGAACTAGCTAACATTACAGCTCAGCTGAGGAGGACACCATGGATGTTTACATCTTGCGCTGTTACGAGCACAAGCCTCTCTTGCGTGAGTAGACACATGCTCCCTGCTGTGCTTCAAAAAGGTTGGTGGCACTGCTATAGTGGAGGGTATATGCAGGTATACAGGCTATACCCACCTCCTTTTTCTGGCCATTCACAGGATGCCCATCATCAGCCTAAAAGCCATTGGAATATACAGAGAGTGTACCATCTTCCTCCTCTGTAACGTACCCATCTACATCTCATTAACCAGCACTACACCACAGCAGGTGGTCATAAAAAGAAAAGAGTACCTACAAGAAACTGCCCACAATAAGATCTGTGGATTATGTGTCATTGTGTGTCATTAGGAAACAGTTTGCTGACATGATCCCCTTACCAACTTTACAGGCTGAAAACATGTCAGTTGTGTGTAAACAGCCTGTATTGCTGCCACCATGTGGACAAAACATGAATCAATGCTTTTGGCAGCATTAGTGACTCTGACTTTATGACAGTATGTCTGACAGCTGGTTTCGTTACGACTGTTAACATTATGTATAATGCTCCTAATTCAGTGAGGTGGAAATGGAGGATGCCATTGAAGCTGAATCCAGAGGGAAGTCCTCTGCTCCCACATCTCCACTGATCCTGGAGGAGTCCAAGACAACTACAATCACAGAGTTCCCTCTGACACTTCTTCAAACCCAGCCCAAGTGTGAAATGTATCCAGATCTGCACAACATCATCCAGGTATTGTCTGAATACTTCATGAGTTACATATTTTGAGAGTAAACCTGGTCGTTCCTTTCATTTAGACCCTCCTTTGAGTAATTAGTGACTAAATTACCAATGGTTGTAAAGTCTCTATGAGTCAGTTTCATGCTCTGTATTGGAACTATGTTAGAATGCATTGTTCCGAATAAACTCAATTCAGTTCAGCTACATGGTCATATAAACTAATTAGGTGAAACTGATGTCATACTTCAAAAAATTATTCCACAGGATAAATTCATGGGGATTGTGTCTCAGTATTTCAAACCTGTGGCCTCCAATCCACACTACTACTTCTACTGCCCACCCTCATGCAAGAAAGAGGTATGTTCATCAGTTTGTAGTTTGCCATTCTAACTGTTGTTAGTAACTGCTTGTGTTCCGCAGACTGTCTTTACTGTTACATCATATTATCACTCAAGATGAAAATAAATATCAGATTACAGGGGGAAAGGAAATGTCTCTGGATCAATATTGGCTGGAGAAACAATTTTTAAAAATCAGTATTTTTTATTCAATAAAATAAAAATCTACTGTGAGATACTGTATGTAAATGATGGTTGTGTGATGATTTGTGTAGGTCACTAAACATGCATATGCATGTGTCAGCTTTGGCTTGGGTTACGTTAGTGCTGCTGAGGATCAGGCTGGATGAGGCATTGCACTGTGTGTTTATCTCCTCAGGAGGACTCTGAGGCCGACGTGCGAGGGAGGAGGCCGAGTGAGGAGCTGGTGTCAGAAGCTGAGCCAGCTACAGAGGATGGTGAGCTTCGTACAGAGATGATTAGCTTCAAACAGGTGTTTTTAACATAGGCCTTCAGTTATACAGTTTAATTGTGATGATGCAGTCAACGTTAGCTGGAATGTTAAGGCAGTGTTATTCAGAAAAGTGCTTCTCAAAGTAACAACAAATGTAAAAACTGAAAAAGAAATATTATAGGAGTCTCATTTCAGTGACAGAATTTCATGTTTTATGAAGCTTCCATCAGTTGCATTGCACATTATGAAAGAAGCAAGATTACAAAAATCTGATTAACTTGACATAAAGGAAAGTTCATCAGTTAAGTTAGATTAGCAGGATGGCTAATGTAAGTTAGATGAAGTTGAGTTGGGGTTTTCTCTTGACCATGAGGGAAAATGTCTGGATCAAGTGTGAAGGAGAATTCAGAAGGGCTGAGGAAAAGAGAATCTGACTACCCTAAATATGCAATTGCAGATGTAACTACAAACTACAATGCTTTTGAGATAGACCACTCAAAGCACATCTTCATTATACTGAGCTTTAAATCACACAACACAAACAAACAGATTGCGGCTGTGGTAGAGCAGCTGCTCCTGTGTCCAGTTAGGTAAAATGACTGTGTTTTATCAATGGAGTCTGGCTCTAAAGAGAGCACAGATCAGTTTCACTCTAGGTTTAGATCCTGTTGGAAAAGGCTGTCTGTTTGGGAAGTACTGAGCATCTGGCAGGGTCAATGAGATTTCGATTATACTGCACAAATTGCATAAGAGTTTGTAAGTGGATGTTGTGATTCAGTAACACTGTTGTTAAACACAGTCTCCAACCGATAATAAATCAGTATGTTTGTTGTTTTCATGGAGGCATGCAAGAAGAATTCAAGGTAACAGAGTGAGAAACTGATATACAAATAATAATTTAGGAGGTAAAGTATTCCTTTAAGTGTAGCTGATTAAGGATAAGTGAGGTTAGGTCAAAGTAATCTGGCTAACAATGTAAAGAGAGGTGAAGAGTTGATTTTGTATTTGTGTTGCTGGAGACACTGGGTCATCTTTAAAGAAATATTTCACAGATATAGAGTCTTTACATAAAACTAGGCCATCTATGCAGTAGAAGGATACAAATACTTTTCAAATTGGTGCCACATGACCAGAGAAAACCAAGAAAGGATGCTTTGCCCAGTAGGTAGAAAACTGACAACTACCAGAATGCATCTTACCTTACCAGATGCTGCTGCTGGTTGGTGACATATTGTGGACTCACTGGTCCGTGTGAAACAATGGTGGCCAGTAATCTCATATTACAGTTTAAACTGTAAACTGAAATATGTTAGGAAACATTTGAGGAGAGAAATATGCAACGCTGTAACAGAATTTTGGTTTGTATTTGATCATGACTGCTTAGTTTTACCGTTTGGCCTCAGTTTATTCGGCCTCCGTTTTCACTAGTCAGGAAGCAGGATGGCGCCACTTCCTGCTCACAAACTTACAGATTTTTGCGATGGTGAGAGAACGCTAGCACTGGTTAGATGAAGGGAAGTTCAACACAGTTCATCTGCGCATACTACCCACGCTGTTTAGATACAAAACTGGTTGAACATTTTTGAATTTTCCCTTTAACAGCTTAAAGAGCATATCTAATAATATATTATCAGTTAAGTGCTTCACAACTGTTCCTAATTTTCTAAGAATGACTTAGAAACAAGATTTTGAAGAGATGGCATGTTTCAGAAGCCCACCGAAGAGTATTATGGAGTAATTTGCTCAGAGACATCAGCTGTAAAACACGTCTTCATTTTCATATGCTCTCTATCTGTGATAGTGTTGACAATAGTTTATGCACTGCACTACACCTCCCAAAAGCACACATCACACACCACAGTGTAAGATAATACACAGTATGTGCACCTCTTTGTCTGGGAATGACTTTTTGGAAAACCAAAGCATTCTAGATTTCCTTAAGCACAGCCTAAATACAATATCTCATCTAAAATCTTCCCTTTTTTGGTGTGATAACAATGCCTTATGGTCATTTCATTTTTTAACCACATTTGAGAGACTAAATTGTGCTCCTCATCTAGTGATCTGACAGTGAGCAGGGTATTGTTTTGTGTGTAGAAAACGTGTCAGGCTGCTGCATCATGACAGAGAGCGACACAGATTTGGTGGTGGAGTACGAGGAGCACCCAGGCACAAATTCCCATGGAGAGGGTGATGACCAGTCCCTGTCAGACTCGAACACTGTCAACCAGGACCAGGACTCCTTTAGCATTCTGGATGGGGACTCCCTGCTGGATCCTGAGGGGCCACAGCTGGACATGCCGCCGCTGTTTGTTCATGTTACGTGTTCCGTCAATATGAAAAGCTGCCATGGGTCCATGCCCATACAAACACTGCCTACCTGCCTCGGTGAGTAAACCAGGCAGTTCAAATGTTACAGCCTTCATCATATCCTCAAAACAACAGTTTTCTCAGTTTGTCTTTCTATCCTCCCCCAGTAAAATATCTGTTATACTTAAACGTATGCTTTAGTTGCAGTGTTAACTTTTGTTTTGTGATTGTAGGTGAGATTATTTCGTGCCTGGAGAATGCTGAGGCCTTACGCTCCGTGGATTTGAATGAGCTCTCAGTCACATTAGATATTTTTGTCCTGACACTACCTCTTGAGATTGAAGTCATGGCTGATTTCCATCACAACAGGTGAGTAAAAGTGTGAGCAAAAAGACACTACTCAGCAGGTTTGCAAGAGAGGAGAATTCCACAAGGCTTTTGGACATGACGTTTGCTTTCAGTTTTTTAATCTTCTGATTCGCATCTTCTTCCTGATCACAGCTTTAAGGTACTGTGTGGAGTTTTCTTGTAAACAAACAAATGCACATGCACCAAAATGCATTGTGTTTATCACAGAGACCTAACAAAACATGTAGAATTCATTTCCTTTCTCATAAAACTTTGGTAATGATGATTTTCTTTTCTTTTTTTTTTTTTTTTAATTGCAACCTTCTTGTATTTGTGTTTAAAATGGCTGTCAGCCTTGTCTATCCTTGCATCTGTCAGCACAATGCTACATTCCTTGGTGTGTTACATCCTTCAACTGTCAGTTAGTGGAATAGTGTGAGATACACAGGGTTCCCACAGCTTTATCAGGGGTCTTTGAAATGTCATGGAAAAATTTGGAAATTTTGTTCATAAAAATATGTGGGAATCCTGGATAGAGTTAAAATAGTTAATGGAGAATTCCATTTACAGAGAATTGGTATTTATTTGGATAACTGACAAATCGTTTCAGCAAATTTTTAATCAAAATGGCAACAATATATTGACTTTATAAAAGGTAGAAGAAATACAGGTGAGCAACATGAATTTTCATTTAGCTTTGTACTTCTACATCCAGAACCTAAATGTCTTCTGGTGACCATAATTTGATTCAACACTGCAAGTGTGAATGATGAGAGCATGGTGTGACTGGTCAGATCCCCTCTATGTGTGCAGGTACGCCTCAGAGAGCAGTGTGTCCCTGAATCGTTCACCAGGACAGCCCTCGTCCTATCGCTCTGATGAGGAGCTGATGGCAGTGTTGGACAATCTCAGGGGAGCTGGTGTTGATGGGTGAGTTTGTCCAACAGGACCATACTGAGCTGGACTCTCTGATTGACTCTGATTCTGTCAGTCAGCAGAGGAATTTGTTTTTCTGACGTGATGTGATTTGTCTTTCATCAGGGTCTCTGGGGATCCCTTATCCAAACTTCCAGTTCTTCACAAGTTAGCAATTCTGGCCACAATTGACAAGGTGAGTCTTATTTTCTAAGTGTAAGCTGTCACAACAGCAACACAACAATACCAAACAAAATACATCTAGAAAAGAGTAACTCTACCAAGGTATGCAGTTACACCAAGCCAGTCAGTATGCTGTCACATACATTTCAATTAGACTGAATTTCCATTTTTCCAAAGATGTATTTATTGAACAATTCTTTAAACAGCATCAGCAGTTTAGAAAATGGAGTATGAAATTACAAAAAGGGAAACTGAAAGCCTTTTAGCTTAAAGACTCTAGCAGATCCCAGCAAGCCTACATTCCCACCTATACACAAGAACTAATGAAACCGTCAGGTCATCGCGAACCTTACAGAGCATACACACGCTCCACACAGGGCACATTCTGTCACATTTAGTTTTTTATATGAACAGTTTGATTGTTAGTTTTGTCTTTTAGAGGTAACACACATTCAACAAGGAAAAATCCAAAAGGCAATTTGGATCTAACAGGTTATATACGCTCTACACAGAATCTTATAAATGGTAAATGGACTGTACTTGTATAGCGCTTTTCTAGTCTTTGTGAACATTCAAAGCACTTTCACACTACATGTCACATTCACCCATTCACACACACATTCACACACTGTTGGCCGAGGCTATTGTTTATGGTGCCACCTGCTACTCAGAAACCATTCGCACGCACTCACACACCGATGACGCAGCATCGGGAGCAATTTGGGATTCAGTGTCTTGCCCAAGGACACTTTGGCTTGTTGCCTGGAGGAGCTGGGGATCGAACCGCTGACCTTCCGATTAGAGGACAACTGTCTCTACCTTTGTATATACCTAAATCTCAGGGAGGTCGGAGCTCAGGGCCGACCCCCAAATTGTGTTCCACTGAGAAGCAGTCAAAGGTGTGTTTAGGTCAGTGTGCCCAAGCCAGCTGGACACAATCACATGCATCAGGGGCAGCCCTAGACATAAGTTCTTAGAAATTTGAGACCACATCTTTTGCCAGAGTTGCCTTCTTCAGAAGCTGATCCTTCTCATGAGGCAGGTTCAGCTCACTCTGCACACTTCTTAAAAATAGAGAAAAGTTGAGACTATTTTAAAAAATGAGATGACACCCTTTTACATTATCCTTATACATATCCTGATATAACAGGCAGGTTGTTATGGTGAATAAACCCTTTGGTTTGTTTACTGGCGTTAGTCTGAACTTTCTATGTTAAACCTTACTCTGGGAGGATTTTATAGATTATCAAGTCACCAATCATCATGTTTTTGGATCTAATTGTCAAAGAGGGACATTGTAAATGCATCTGTGGAATGGACATTGCAGCTTGTAGGAACTGTTGGCAAGCTTCAGTCTTTACACCTTATCGATATTCAAACGATTATGTTTGTTCTGCTCTGAAAACTGTAAGGGACATATTTTTGCTACTGCATACACACACAACAGTGATAAGCTTTTGTTGGTTTCTCTCTTTGTGTGTTTCAGATCCGCTGGCTGCTGGAGGATGAGATTGTGTCCGCTCTGCGTCACTCTCGGGTCATCAGCTCGGCCACACTGCAGAAAGTAGCAGAGCATGTTTTGCGTTCCAGCGGTCGACAGCACTGTCACTGTGAAGATGTCCCACTTCAGTTTGTCTTCAGGCCAGAGCAGTCTCTGGAAAAATTCAAAGAGGCATGGACACACACACACACACACACACACACACACACACACACACACACATAACTCCAGGAATGTTCTCATTACAAAGAGAGTTACAGATTTAACTATGGGTCTATAAATTCTGGATGACTGCCGTAACATCCGCACCTCTGGTTCTGCTTCATTCCTCCTGAGAACAGAATCAAATAGTGTCCCTGGCTGAACTCTGTCAACAAGATCATAAGTATTCTGAACTCATCCAGCCCCAGTTTAAGACTGAAAAAGCAGACAAGATCACTGTCACCACAGCATGGGGGGCGGTCATGTTAACTGTGCAGAAGTGGACAAGGTACATCAGTTAAATGACACATCAGTGGGGGAACCTGATCCTCATCCTCTGTGAGATATTAGGATTACAACCAAGTTTAAAAGACCATAAACCATGTAAATAATGAATGTAACTACTGTGACGTTACCCATTGGTTTATGGACTCCTGCTTTAAAGCCCTGAGTTTGGCATTTTGGCCTCTGCCATCTCGTTTTTTTGAGCCAAGAGTGACCATGTTTGGATGAAAGGGTGGAGCTGTGGAAGAGTGCGGAGAGGATCGGACTCTGGTTACTCCTCAGCCTGTGAGTGAGTCAAAGAAGCCATGCCCTCAACCCTTAGTAATCTCAGCCAGCACAGTCTATTGCTCTGAAGTTTTGTGGACTTGTATTCCTTAGCTTTTTTAAAAATAATTTTGTAAATCTACTAAATCTTGCAATTTGCAGAACATGTCTTACCAAGTTGCCCATTGCCTTTATCCCATGTTTTCCAAGAAATCAAATTAATGCAGGGTTTAAAGGTTTAAATACTCATGAAAGGTGTCTGAAGGGAAGGGAAGTGATGTTGGTCCATGTTTCAAAGGGTTAAGTATTTTTAATTATTTGTAACTTTAAGCCTTAATCATATGTAAAAAGGTGAGTTATATAAAAAGTCTCCCCCCAAACAGTTGTCATGAATGTTGAAATTAGCTAAAGAGACCAAAACAGTTTTTTGTTCCAGGCTGTAAACACGAGCATGTTAACCTCTCTGGGGATAGACTCACTGTTGGAGCTAAACTCAAGTGGACATTAGAGGACCTGCAGGTTTTGGCTTCATGTTGGTTTAGATAATGCACGCCCCTCCCAGCCAGCACACCTATGTCCTGTCTCAGAGCCCAAACAGGTGACAGCACAGCTAGGCATGGTTGTTGTTAGGTTCTTCTGTCTTCTGACATCTGTGTTTGTGCTCCTGTCCACTGTCCTCCTGTCCTCTGTGCACTGTCCTCCTGTCCTCCTGCCCACTGTCCGCTATGCTCCTGTCCACTGTCCTCTGTGCTCCTGTCTGCTGTGCTTCTGTCCTCCTGTCCTCTTTGTTTTGTGCTCCTGTCCACTGTCCTCTTGTCCTCTGTGCTCTGTCCTCCTGCTCACTGTCAGCTATGCTCCTGTCCACTGTCCTCTGTGTTTTGTCCTCCTGTCCTCCGTCCTCCTGTCCTCTGTGCTCCTGTCCACTGTCCTCCTCTCCTCTGAGCTTTGTCCTCCTGCCCACTGTCCGCTATGCTCCTGTCCACTGTCCTCTGTGTTTTGTCCTCCTGTCCTCTGTCCTCCTGTCCTCTGTGCTCCTGTCCGCTGTCCTCTGTGCTCTGTCCTCCTGTCCGCTGTGCACTGTCCTGTCCTCTGTGCTCTGTTGTCCTCTTGCCCACTGTCCGCTATGCTCCTGTCCACTGTCCTCTGTGCTCCTGTCTGCTGTGCTTCTGTCCTCTGTCCTCCTGTCCTCTGTGTTTTGTGCTCCTGTCCTCCGTCTTCCTTTCCTCTGTGCTCCTGTCCGCTGTCCTCTGTGCTCTGTCCTTCTGTCCTGCTTTTTGTGTTCTTGTCCACTGTCCTCTGTGCCGCTGTGCTCCTGTCATGTGTCCGCTGTGCCCCTGTCCTCTGTCCTCTGTGCTCCTGTCCTCTGCGCTTTGTCTCTGTGCTCTGTCCTCCTGTCCGCCTTTCTGTCCTCCTCTGTCTCCGCCTTTCCTTGTGCTCCTGTACTCTGTGCCTGTCCTCTGTGCTCGTCTCTGTGCTCCTGTACTCTGTGCTCCTGTCCTCTGTGCTCCGTCCTCTGTCCTCTGTGCTCCTGTCCTCTGTGCTCCGTCCTCTGTCCTCTGTGCTCCTGTACTCTGTGCTCCTGTACTCTGTGCTCCGTCCTCTGTCCTCTGTGCCCTGTCCTCTGTGCTCCGTCCTCTGTCCTCTGTGCTCCTGTCTGTGCTCCGTCCTCTGTCCTCTGTGCTCCTGTACTCTGTGCTCCGTACTCTGTGCTCTGTCCTCTGTGCTCCGTCCTCTACTCCTCTGCTCCGTCCTCTGTGCTCCGTCCTCTGTCCTCTGTGCTCCTGTACTCTGTGTGACTGTCTACAGGTTCTGCTGGTTGGTTTATCTCAGCCAGCAGCTGACTTTACCAGACATTAAAGAAACTTGTGAAACTAAGCCAAACATTTTGATGACACACAGATGCCTTTCATTTTTGTGATTTATTTAAAGAACATTACAACTCATCAGCTAGAATTCTAATTGCATATTTGTGGTGTTCAGATGTTGACATGTGGTCAGTGAATGGAGATTTTAACCTGCATATTTACACCTCTCATCCTGAATACCAATATACTAGTGAGAATGCAGTGAGTTGTGTGTTCATGGTGCAGTAAGAGAATTCTCTGAATGTGTGTGTAGTGGAGCACACATCTTTTATCAGTGTTTGGGATCATACTCAGGATGTCTGATTGGATGTTGTGTGATCCTGCAGGAGTTCCGCAGAATCTCTTTCTCTGGCTACGTGTTGAATGGAGAGCAGGACAGCTTCTACTACATGTCCCTAAGCAGACTGCACCCTCATAGGATCCACGCCACCAAGAGGCTGTCTGAGAGCACCGCAAACCCCCCACAACACCCAGCCTTCTGCAGTACTGGAGCACAGGTGGAGGAGGTGATGCTGGAGAGTGAAGCAGAGACTCAGGCATGGTCATATCCAACATCTCTCACTCATGTGCATTAATAACAAAACAGTTGATGTCTGCATATTGTGTTTTTTTTATTTAGATTGAGGTATGCAGTGATAGTCAGTTCTAGCTCCTTGGATCAAATATTTATTCATATCAACAAACTGGAGCTTGATAAAGCTCTGACATTAGTCCAGAGTTGATCTCAGATCGCTGATCAGTGGAGGTGGTTTGTCAAACATCTTTACCTGATTACAACTTACTGATATGCTTTCTTCTACTTCTCTATATTTTCAACACATGAAACAGGTTTTATTTGCATTTTCAATATTGCAGTGTTCCACCAAACTTGCTTCATGTGAGCGTCACTTGGTAAGATCAATTCTGCTCTTTATTGTGTTAACAGGTCACTAATCAGAACAAATTTCATACTACATTAGCAACCCATACATGAGCAGGCCAGAGCCTTGTAGTACCAACACATTACACACACATTTTCAAGTGGCAATCATTTGTGATCAGCAAAACTGCCACCATCTGTGAATTTAAAAAAAATTAAAAGGAGGCGGCACATGCAGGTGCAGCAGCCAGTAGCTTTACTAAAAAGTCTGCTTTGTCCAGTCTAAATGACAACCATATTTACTGCTCTTCAGAGTCTTCACACATCACCACCCAGGTTAAAAAATGCACAGAAAAGGCTCTAATGGACCAGCCTCTTTCCCCAGGCTGTGAGACTCCTCAAATGCCAAAAAGATGTAGTAGGATTTAGGATCAACTTTAATTTCATATCTTCTTAAACCACGTTTAAGAAAAATTACAATAAATCTACCTTGTAACTTGTAGTGGGCGATATGGCAAAAAAATCATACCACGATTTTTTTAAAGGCAATTCTTTTTCATTTTGGATTTAAAACAGGTTTTATTTGCATTTTCAATATTGCAGTGTTCCACCAAACTTGCTTCATGTGAGCGTCACTTGGTAAGATCAATTCTGCTCTTTATTGTGTTAACAGGTCACTAATCAGAACAAATTTCATACTACATTAGCAACCCATACATGAGCAGGCCAGAGCCTTGTAGTACCAACACATTACACACACATTTTCAAGTGGCAATCATTTGTGATCAGCAAAACTGCCACCATCTGTGAATTTAAAAAAATTTAAAAGGAGGCGGCACATGCAGGTGCAGCAGCCAGTAGCTTTACTAAAAAGTCTGCTTTGTCCAGTCTAAATGACAACCATATTTACTGCTCTTCAGAGTCGGCAACATGTCGAGGCAAGATACTGAACCCCAAATTGCCCCCGATGCTGTGTCATCGGAGTCTGAGTGTGTGTGAATGATTTCTGAGTAACAGGTGGCACCTTGTACGGTAGCCTCGGCCACCAATGTGTGAATGTGTGTGTGAATGGGTGAATGTGACATGTAGTGTGAAAGTGCTTTGAGTGGTCAATAAGACTAGAAAAGCACTATACAAGTATAGTCACTTTACCATTTACCATTTAAAGCTGTAAAGGCAGACAAGTGGGTGTAATGAGTTTCTGTGTCCAGTGTGATGACGTCTAACGTCCCCGACAAACACTGTAGACCCATTGAGCCACTTGTTATCACCTGCCTTTTTTAAGATGAGTAAAATCTTAAAAGTTCAAAAATCGGGTTTAAGCTGACGTATTTTATGTTGCAGAATAAAACTTATCAATATCTTTATCCTTTGTTAACCACAGACCTTATTTAAGGCATTTTACCGAAAACCCATAAAAAAAACCATATACTTTAAGATGAGGGAACTGGAAGTGCTAAAAGACTAACGGACTTCTACAGTCAGTTCTTCACTGCATCACATGATTTTTTGGTATCATGAGAGCGTGAGACCGATGGTGAAAGCGTGTGTCATACGCCAGGAGCGTGAGAGTTGGCAACCTTGAAATGTCAAAATGCAGAACAATACACTTATAAAGTTAAACACAGTCACACAGTGGAGGGGAGCTTCTTTCTCTGGAGCAGTACCCGCTGATCATTAATACATCCTCCCTCCACTCGCATTCAGGGATGAATGCCCCCATGTGACCAGTGGAGGCTGTGCTGCCCGCGGTCACTCTCAGAGCCAAACCGCATTCTGCGGTCCACCCAAAAAGTTTGGATGCTTTGCGTGTATGAGCATAGAACTACAACAGATAGAATATCCACCGAAGTCAAGTAAATTTTATTTATAAAGCCCATTATCACAAAACACGGTTTGCCTCAGAGGGCTTTACAGCATATGACATCCCTCTGCCTTTAGATCCTCACATCACCTGCAATGGGGGGAAAAAAAGGAAGAAACCTCAGGAAGAGCGGCAGAGGATGATGAGGGATCCCTCCTCTAGGACGGACAGACGTGCATGAGATGTCGTAAATAACAATTAAATTAAAATTATGACAAAAAGGAAAGAGAAGAGAGAGGGGGAGAGATGCACAGCAATAATGGAAACAGACGCATGTCATATTACAATAACGATAGGTGTAAAATTACCAAATGCACTCTATGATAATATCGTGGGTGTTGATAAGAGTCCCATGCGTAAGCATGACACAACGATCTCTCCGTGATGGTGTATCATGGACACATTCTAATTCTTCACAATTTAATGTCGTCATATCGCACACCCTAGTGCAAGCTGTGATAATGCTGTTAATGGAACACTGAATCATGGAATGGGCTCATCAAACTGCCAGCTCCTGAGCCGACTCATACACCCTCGATGTCTGTCTGCTTCTCTACACACCCTCTTGTCATTCAGTGTGGTGATGACAATGTGGTCTAACAGAAGTTGTGTAACACTGAATAACAATATATTTTGCAGGCAATCACCAGGCTATGACTTTGAACAAGAAAGTTAATCATAATTATTCAAGTTAAAGATACATTTCACTGAATGACTACAGATTTTTGACCTGGGTAACCACATTGTGAAAAGGTCAAACTATCAAATATTTAGGAGAGATGAACTAAACTTCCTGCTCCACCAAAGGGGTCTTTGTGGTCCTCTCAGTGATGTCACATGACTATCACTTTTTAATTTGATTTCAAAAAGGTTTATTGACTTTGGTACACTGAATGACTTCTAAAGCAGTTATATTTGGGACAAAAGTCCCCTGGTTCTCTTTCAAACGTTTGCTCAGTATTTCACTATGGGGAACGCCCCTCGTTTTTCCAGAAGTCCAATGCCATTACACCAGCTCCATTGGCTAGCAGTCGTGAGGACTGTATCAAGAGAAGGAACATCCTCTCCCTAATAAAGGGGGATGATGCAGCATCACAAGGTAATTCAAAAACCTCGTTTTTCATTCAGAAAGCCATCTCTCTGGACAGGACTGCATACGGGATTATTCGCTTAACTGTCCACAGATTGAGCTAACAACTCGATCGACGGGCGCTAATATTTCTGTGTCGCGTTACAAATGGACTCCCGATTTCTTTGCCAGAGAAATCTGTGGTTTCAGGGAGTGAATACTCTGCTGCCCCCATACAGCTAACTGTAGCTGTTGCCAAACAGTAACAAAAGCACCTTAGCCCAGCTAACCACCTCACTAGCTTTAACTAAGCCTGCTCTCACGTTAGTAATATTGATCGACTAGCCTTCACACTGGTGGCTTGCTTGCTAACTCTGGCGGCTTGCTTGCTAACTCTGGCATCAGCTCACCAACCATGGCTCTATCGAAGCCCAATATAGCGGCTGATAGCACACTAGCTACACAGTCAATTACGCCCATGCTTGTGGTAGAACCCCCACCACGGGACTGCACGTGCAGGGCTAAGATATCAGCTATGGATACTCACCAGATATGCGTAGCCTGTCTCTGTGTACAGCACGCTCAAGCAGTGCTGGCTTTACCCGGCTTGTGTGAGCACTGCTGCGGCTTCACTATCAAGAGCCTCCGCCGCTGGCTGTCATGCAAGGCATGCCCGGGAGCAGCTGTTAGCATCAGCCGCAGCCCTGATGGAGCATGACAGCTCAGGTACAAGCTCGGGCGAAACTCCCCTGCTTGAGGGATCTGACAATTGCTCACCAGCTGGTCATTTCAGCTCACTGTAATGGAATGATAACAAGTCTGATAACCCAGACATCTCACCCGACATTTTCCTCTCCGAGGGAGAAGACGATGATGATTCATCCCTCATGCCTGCCCAGGTAGCGCAGCCAGCAGTGGCAGCCACTGGGGTGGCCGGCAGGGCCCCATCCCTGCTAACAAGTATGCATGTTGTGCATGAAGTATGCAGTTGGGTAGCTGACAAGCTTGGAGCCTATAAGTTGGTTGCCACATCGGTTAGAACTCTGAATGTCTCCTCTGTACTCCTGGCACATCAGGCTGAGCTGCAGAAGCAGATGCATGCTTTACCAGTAGGTGAGTTGTGGGAGGAAATTTGTGTCCTTACTGACCACTGTCTCAACCTCACGAAGTGTGCTGTCCAATCAGCTGGCAGGGCTATGTTCACCATGATTGCCCAGGAACTGGCTCGATTGTTCAGCCTCTCAGATCTGTCTGACAAGGAAAAGCGTGACATTCTGGTCGAGGGTGTGGACCCGAATGACCTGTTTGGCACCACTTTTGTGTGGTTGCAATCATATGAGGAGAAGAAGGAAAAGGGAGAGGCCCTGCAAATTTGCCTTCCAAGGAAGGCTCAGGCCACACCTACCCCTTGCTGTGCTTTCACTCCAGCTGTGGCTCAGCAGGCCAGTGACACGGTCTTTGTGGTTCCTAGGCATCCAGCACCTCAACCATCAGCCCAAAACCAACCCAGGCCTGCAAACACTGGGCCCTGGCTGAGGGAATATTTCCCTGCGGTGGTGGCCCAGGGGGAACCCCCAGCCCCAACCTCCACCCAGTGTGCAAGTAGGAAGAAGCGGGCCTAGCAGCTTGCTGATGTCAGCTTCCCTCCCTCAGCTCCATTCCTGTGCCTGTTTCATAGTGTGCCCTCCAGTGGTAGCTGTTCACATGCCCCCCTGCAGGTCTCACAAGCACACTCGTCCGAAATCCATAAAGCTGTCCCCGGTGCAGCCAGGCATGTTGCCAAGGGCACTGATGGATACAAAAGAATGTATATTGTTGGAAAACAATGCGAGAGTGAAACCCTTGGTGTCACCACCAGAAAACCCACTTTCTGGGGCAGCAGGCCTAATCAGCCCTTTACCAGTGCAGGCCTCCCACACTGAGCCCCCTGTGGTGTACCACACCGCTCTCCAACAGGAGGGCACCAGCACACCTCTGCTGGCAGGATCTACTGTGTCAGCATCTCTTTCTACAAAGAAGGAGAGCTGGCGAATGTGTGGTGCATCACCTTGGGTGCTTGGGACAATAGACAGAGGATACAGGCTCCAGTTTGCCATTGGCCCTTCCAGATCTAGAGTTTTTACCCATGCTCAGGGGAATTCAGCACAGATACTCCAAGAAGAGATATCATCGCTGTTGATGAAAGGGGTGATATGGGTTGTGCTTCCGGAGCACAACCAATGTGGCTTTTACTCAAGGTACTTCCTTGTGCTGGAAAAGGGAGGAAAGGAAATCCTAGACCTTCGGACCCTGAACACCTCAGGTCATAAAAGTTCAGAATGCTGACACATGCTACTCTGCTCTGCTTTCTGCACCATGGTGACTGGTTCACTTCAGTTGACCTAAGGGAAGCATATTTTCACATATCAATATATGCTCCTCACAATAAGTTCCTGAGATGTGCTTTCCAGGGCACAATCTACGAGTATATGGTCCTGCTGTTCAGGCATTCCTTAAGCCCTTGGGTGTTTGTGAAATGCACAGAGGCTGCTATTGCACCCCTTAGGAAGCAGGGCATATGCATAGCTGTGTATATCGATGACTGGCTTCTGGCCACAGAGTCCCACCAGGGTGCTCTCGTGTGCCATGGTGGGACTCTGGTGGGACAACACCTGGAGAGCTTAGTGTTCAGAGAGAATCAAGAAAAGAGTGTGTTGACTACTATTCAAAGAATCTCTTTCATTGGTCTGACCCTGGACTCCATATCTTTCAGAGAACACCTGTCAGTGGAAAGGGTGGTGGCATATACAGCATGCCTGGCCCTCTTTCGCAGGGGAAAGTTGCTGCCTTTTAAAACAAGCCTTCGGCTGCTAGGACTTATGGCACTGTAGTGGCTGTTTCCCTAGGTCATTTATACATGAGGGTTTTTCAACGCTGGGTTGTATTCGTTGGCCTTGACCGCTCACATCACGGGCATCGCTATGTGAGGGTTTCAGTGGAGTGTGTGACAGCACTTCATCAGTGAAAACGCCCTGGATTTTTGACACTGGGGATTCCTATGGGGTCCTTCGTGACCAAGAAGGTAGTCATGACAGACGCATCACTGCAGGGATGGGGAGCCACCCATGACACCACGATTGTAAACCGTGTGTGGGCTCCTACCCTTCGATTCAACCACATAAACTCCCTAGAACTGTTTCTCTGGCACTAAGGCACTTTCTTCCCTTCATAAAGGGTCATCATGTTCTGTACAGTCAGACAACTCCTTCACTGAGAGCAACTCATGTCCCAGGAATACGAAACTGTGGGGCAGATTTACTCTCCAGAGGCAATCCTCTGTATGGAGAATGGAAACTTCATCCAGAGGTGAGCAGTCAGATCTGGGCATGCTACGGTTGCCCCAGTCTAGATCTGTATGCGGAGAAAATGCTCAGTGCCCCATGTTCTTTTCCTTGAGAGACCAGGAGGCACTGATGGGGGTGGGTGCACTAGCACATAAGTGGCCGAGGGTTCTGCTCTATGCATTTCCCCCTCTGACCCTGATTCCACCGAAGCCAGCCAGGGTTCGAGGTAAGGGCTTATCGCCCATTCTGGTAGCGCCTAATTGGACAGGGATTATCCAACTCCTTTACAACCAGCCATGGCCTCTCCCTGTGCATAGAGACCTGCTGATGCAGCCACACGGGGAGATATTTCATCCTCACCTGGAATGGCTAGCTCTCTGGGCTTGGCCTGTGAGAGGTGAAAGCTGGATGCAGTTGGACTTCCACAGAATGTCATAACTGCCATTCAGAGTGCTAGGGCCTCTTCTGCCTGGTCAGCTGTTTTGAATGAGCTGTTTCACCCCACTTTGAGCCTTTAGATCAGGTAGATCTGAAAGTGATCTCCTCAGGACTGCTCTTTTGTTGACAAAACCTCACACTGGTATGCCTAACGCAAAACAGTCTTGTTGGATAGTAGGGGCCATTTCTTTGGCCTACAGCAGCCAGGGGCCTCAGGCCCAGGCTGGTCTACACACTCACTCCACTAGGTAGATGGAATCATCCTTAGGACGCATATATGCTGGATGCCCATTCGGGCGTTACCTTGTACCTTTGCACAGTTCCACGCATTGGAGGTCACTGCGTTCCCTTTCATGCATACTGTGCTAAGTGTGGGCTCCTTTGGGGGTCACTGTTGTCAGCCTGTGGTTTGGCAGTCAGTCTTCAAGATAGGCTTGTCTGGCAATACAGGATCGGTATAGCCCCATAGTGAGATACCGAGGGAATGTGTGAAAGACAACTTTAGGTTACTTTAGGTAACCTCGTGCCTACAACCAAATCACAGCCGTGATGATAAACGAGCGCATCATCACTCCCTCTAGTGTAATATTGCTTAAATATCATTATGTTAAATTGATTTGATGTGGACACAAAAATTGCCATATCTCTTCTTTGACTCATGATTAGTCTGTGTAGGAACAAGATGACAGTTAAAGCCATGGCATCAGTTATTGCATTTATGCCATTTACCATCTCTGCTCACTTGCACTCAAGTTTAATGTTGCATTTATTCAAAATGTAATAGTTTTTGTTTACATGTGTCTGAACTCTGTCCACTTGCAGATTGACGACAAGAAGTCCATCAGTGTTGCTGCTGACCCTCCCAGTGACACAGCTACAGAGGCCAGTGAGCATGTCAGCAGCTTGAAGCCTGAGGCAGAGGACACTGTCTCTCAGAGCTCAGTTAGCATGGCGGGGGGCAGAGGTCAGCCCAGTAACCCCCAGCTCCACACTGAGCGCTGCACAGAGCCCACCTCACCTCCGAAGATGCTGTCCAGTGTCAGCCTGGCCGAGTCCATGCAGTCAGCCTCTCACGGTGAGTCCAGCAGACACACATCCCTATGTCTAAGACTCATGCAGTTTTTGTTGACATTTTTGTGGGTAGTGATAGAGGGAGCGGGGGTGAAGGCTCTGTGGGGATGTAATCCACCAGAGCTCATCTCTTGTTTTGTGGTTTGTTACTATCATACCACCAACACTGAAGTGTCAGATGGTCCTTCCTCAGGCTGTGGCAAACTCAGGCCGAGTCGAGTCCAGAGCGTGGTCTCCAGCCAGGGCAGTCTGGACTCAGACATGCAGGGTGAGTGCCACACAGACATGAACCACCAGCATGATCCATGATGGTGAGGTTTGAAGAAAAAGGTGGATGTGACAAGTCTGAAATCCCTCTGCTCAGCTCTCACCAGATTCTTAGATTAATACTAAAAAATAAAAGCTACCTCTGCAGCACACATTTGCTTCTTCATTTAGAACACTTCAGACCAAAATGGATTTCACAGAGAGCCTGTAAGCAGACAGCTGCCATTAAATCAAGCTGAAAGAAACACCTCAAATGATTTAAAGAGCCTGAGTTTGTAAGAATACATTTTCCTGAATTCCAAAACTTTTCTTGCAACGTGACCTCAACAGCACAGCTGGAACACAGCTCAAATACATATGAAATTTAACAGCTTAACTTGTGGACAGTTCACATCATTACGTTTTCTATAAAATGGATGTTAAATCACCCAAAATAAAATAGATTGTGATTTTTAACATTGACATATTATTCATTTCTCCCCCATCTGCTCCTGTAAAAGCACAGTATTTGTCTCTCTGTGTCATTTTCCGATCACTGCAATCAAAATATGAAATTTGAATTGCCTGTAATAATTTATAAGATCAAATTCTAGTGGAAAGTAAAAACCAATGTTAATGTGATGCAAGTTTGACAATATACAGTAGCAAACTAAATATATGGTCATAAGAGAGAGAAGATATGTCAGGTTATCCAACAACACAAAATAAGCCATGACTCTATGACCATAGTCAACATTGTATTAAAACACTATAAGAAAGTGGTGAAGTGTAATGTGGGCAGAAAAAACTCATGAAGCTGTTCAATCAAACCCAAAGGACCAAATTTTTTTTAAAGCCCACTGAAAGCCTTTGTACCAAGCTTAGATTAAAAAGGATAAAATAATGTTAATGTCATGATACTACTAGATTATGGGGCCAGGACAGTGACAATATATTTTTTTATCAAAAAAAAATTGTCAATGATACACAGCCATTACAAATAAAACAAATGACACACAGGGATTAAACATAATTGTATTCTAATCTGGCATAACTGAAATGATGACACTTTGATGTAGCCTTTGTGTTGTTTTGCCTTGGTGTGTTAAAAGGTTATGATGGCGGCAGCAGTGACTCTGACTGTGAGAGCCCCACCCTGGATGAACAGGAGTGTCAGTCACCACTGATGCCAGATTTCTGGCTGATTGTCAAGATCCACCAGGATAGAGTGAAGGTCTACTCCCATTCCAGGTCAAAGCCAGGCGATGCTCTACGCCTCTCTTTTTTCCTGCTGTATTTATTTAACATTTAATAATCAATCTGTAGTCTGTGGCTCATATTTATCAAGCATTGCACACATTCCTACCTGCTCCAGAATTCTCAGTGACACATTTTTGCTTGTTCTTTTATGCTTACAAGTTAAAATAATTATATTTCCTGCAAAGTCATTCCATTTTCAGCTATTATGATAAATTATGAGACCTCATTATCCATTTCACATTAAGAATTCTTTAAAGTAGTGCTGTCATTCACACTCATAGTATCTTCATAAAAACTTTTAACAGGAGTAATAAAATCTCAGCAAAACCTGTATTACAGTCCCTTTGATGGATGCTCAGATTCTGGATCACAGCTGCTCATTGGGTCCCACACATCTGAGGATGTCTCATATTGTTGCAGGTGCTTTACAGAAGGCAAAGAGGTGAGTGTTGAGGAGCTGGAGAAGAAAGAAGAAGATCAGGAGCTGCCTGAGTACTTACACTTGCATCAGATGGTGGTTAGGAAGATCGGTGAAATCTGCAGAATAGTCAATCAGGTAGCTGCTACAGCACTCAACACCCTACATCACAGGTCATCTGTTTTTTCAAAAACATCCCTAAAAATGTCGGATTAGAAAATCATACAGGTTAAGAAACATTCTTATTACATGACCATGTTAAAAGGAGCACAGTAATAGAAACAACATAGACTCAAGGAAATCAAAACTTCAACTAACGGGAGTACAGTACATGAATGAACATGGACAACAAGTCCACTTCTACCCACATGCCTCATGTAGTTTTGCTTCAGCTTTTTGGTTAAATTTCTATCAGAGTTCAGTCAGGGTGTAACAAGACACAGAAGTCACAGTTTGGTTTCTCAGAATATAACAACACACCAAATGCAACAGGATATGCTTGTTTATTGTTTATTATGGTGAGAAGTCAGTAGTGCAGGTGTGAAAGTTAGAAACAATCCTCCTGCTGGGGACTGAGAGAACATTTTACCCTCTGGCAACTTTGGTAAACTATTTCATGATACAAATAAGGAACATTTCAAACATTTCCTCCGTTTACCACTGAACAAAAACTCTCCAAACAGGCAACAGGTCACAACAGCAAAACTAAAAAGCATCTCTTATTCAACAGCAACATACGTACGTACATCCCATTCTCAAAAAAGCCGAGGGGGGATTTCTTAAAATTTGCCACTAACACCCACTTGGACTCAAGAATGAACTGATTGACCAGAATTTGGTGTTTAAAGGTTAAGGTTACTGTGACCTCACAAGACATATTTTTGGCCATGACTAAAGAAATTCATCTGCTCATAATGACAAAATATCTCTGGAATCTCTATCATATCTCAGGAACAGGAGAGACATTTGGTCACATACTGAATTGGTGACACTAACCTTGGAACTGTGCTAATTGTAGAGATCTTCAGTGCTGCTGGGGGGAAGATTTAAAGTCAGTTGAGTTTTATTATAAAGCCCGTCATCACAAATCACAGTTTGCCTTTGAGGGCTTTACATCCCTCTGTCCTCAGACCCTCACATCGACTAAGGAAAAACTCCCAGACATAGGGACAACAGGGGGAAAAAAGATATGGTATTGGTATTGGTTGACAACGAGTAAAAATATTTTTGGGAAAAAAAATATTTTTGGGCAGAATGTTCTTGTTCCAGATTACATGCATCAATCTATAGACGGGTGATATGCACGCAGCTGCATGCACTGGAACATGACCTCCATACTGTGATGGTTTAGCACAAATAAACTGTGACAGCCCTCTGATTTTAGCATTTGTCTGTTACCCACAAACCCTAGCAAAGTTCTTTCCTATATTAAATCTCACTAATTTTTGTTAGAAATGCGTTTATATTTCGACTAACAAATATAAATCAACACAGACCTATATACAATAAGTATTTACTTGTGACATGATTCCTGTGTATGTTCGTGTGTGTAGCGCATGCTGCTGCAGGACCTACATGACAGCCATGTTTGTAACTCTCTGCTGGTGGCTGAGAGTGAGGAAGACATATGGAAGAACGAGTCTCTGTACAGGCAGAGGCTCAACACCTCTGATGGTAAGTCAGAAGAAGATACACATTTGGTTTTCTTTCTGCGGGTTTTGAGACTTCCGCGTTTGAGATCTTTTGACGCAAGAAAGTAGAGATGAAAGAAAGCTTGAGTCATTTGGGTGTACAGACCCTTTAAATTTTGATGAGATGTACCATATTTACATGCCCTCACCCTTATATTGTGTATTTTTTGCCCTGCCCACACAGATTACAGTACAGAGGAGAGCTACCAGGCCAGAGACTATCTGGCAGCCACCATGCAGTTCATCCCTGGACACTTTGCCTGTGATGTGGTGTGGAGCACCGTCATCCACATTCACCCCCGCCTCAAGATGGGACCCAACATGGGGGTGTCCAGGGGTGAGTGGCACATTTGAACACTAGGTGTTATATAAAGCCATCCCTATATACGGTCAACATCCACAATGACTCATCAAATCTGTGCAAGTTGGTAGTTATTTTAAAACCAGATTTACAGGTTGTATAGTTAGTGTGTTCACTTTGTAAAATTGCTAAAAATGACTCAGAATATATGAGTTCATATGTAAAATTTAAGTGAGTGGAGCCTATCTCTAATTTAGGACTTTGTTAGGAAGCTACAGCAGCTCTGTGTTAGTTTTTAGCTGCAGAACTCACAACTTCACATCATTGACCACTGTAATTCAGTTTATTGTGTTTTTGTTCTAATATAGTGATGATCATCTTGTTAAAAAAAAATTGATTTAATTTGCAAACATGCTGAACCTGTCCATATATGTGTCTCTGCATCATAGCGATCCAGGCCCTGCGCTCTGTGCTCAACTCTTTCTGTGTGGTCAACAGGAAGAACATGTTTGTCTACCAGGAGCGTACAACCAAATCAGTCTTCTACCTCAGGTTAGACTTTCTCATCATTCTTCAATCTTCACCTTTTCTCTATGTCACTGGATTTCAATCTTTATCCACCATAAACATGCAGTGGCTCTGGGAGGCCTGTTCATTCACTTGTAAACTTTGTGCTCAAAGGGTGACACTAAAAGCCTGGTGAGACCATCCTGATCATGAGAGCTCAACATTGTGTTTCTCTCCCTGGTTCAGTGTGGACTCTCTGCAGCCCCAAATGATTTCAGTGGGCAGGAGTTACTTGCTTTGACAGAGTACTTTAACTAATCCTGACGTTAGCACTAGCATCTGCTCCTCCATTACACAAATACGTTGTCAGATAGACAGTAACGGAATATAAGAATACAATCTATTTATATCTACCATTTGTATGGATGTGTACCTCGTTGACATCAATCCCCATGAGGTTTTCATTGTTTCTTTTTCAGCAGTCAGCTGCCTCTGGACTGCTGAATACCAGCTGGCAGCGTCCTTGTTGTCTGTCCAAAGCTTTGTGAACACTGATCTGCAGGGTCGTGATCTTAGCTTAGCAGCCTCTTGTATCTGTACCTCCATCAGGAGGCCAAACAAAATCAGTGGCCAAACAAAAATAAAAATGGTATTTGTACCAAGGAACATCTTTATCACCAACAGAGCCAGACAGAAAATCAAGCTTTTGGCAAATCCAGTCAGAAAAACAGTGAAAAAGTATTTTTTCTCCATGAAACTGAGTGCATGCTCTTGTTGTTTAATTGTTGTTGTTGACTCCATTACTTATCTAACCCTGCTCATGTTAAAGTTAGCATTTTTTGGTGTGTGAGCTGCCATTACTGTTTTGAAAGCAGCGGCCTACATGCTATGTCATCAACTATCATACAGTCCCTGATTGGCTGCTGACGTTTTTAGTTTTAGAGCGGATATCCCTGATTGGCCCGACAAGACTCAAGTGGATTGAAATAGTTTGGGGCTGCAGAGAGTCCAGACTGAACAGGGAGAGAAACAGAATGTTGAGCTCTTGTGATCAGGTTGGTCTTACCAGGATATGACATGTGGGGTTGGGGAATATTTTCCATCAGTCTGCTTGAAGGAAAGATTCACTCACTGATGGTCTGAAAGCAGCAAGATATTAGAAAGGAAAACAAACTTTCAGGTAGATGGTGGAGCTTCCATATAACAGGTGGAGGGAACACTAGTGTATCCTCAGAGTCTCTGTGCACAGGAGGGAGCAGAGTGGCGAGCAAGTAAGCTATGTAAGGCAGTGGTTCCTCAGCTTTCTCCCTCAGGGGTCTCGTTTTTATGATTGAGTTAACCCTTTAATACCTGGATCGACATTAGTTTTCTTGTGCTGCATTTAGATGCCATTAACTAGCATTTATATGTCTGAAACCTGAAGATTGGTTTGATTTTTTTAAAAAATATGGGAAAAAAACATAATGAGCAACTTGGTAAGATGTCCTGCAAACTGCAGAATAAAATCGCAAAAGATGACTATAAATCAATTATTATATATGATCAAATACAAGGGTAAAATTTCCAGAAAACTATTCATAATTCTGTTAATTTTATGCTTAAAATTATGCTACAGAAATAAGACATAATAAAAAAAATGTTTCAACACTTTTTGTGGTCATTCTCCTATGTTCCTTTTTTTTCAGGTAATTTTCTTGTTCTTTTTTTTTGCTAGTTTCTTGCTAATTTGAGGGATTTTTCTTGTTAAGTTGCTTTTCACCCTCTGTTTTTCAGAGAAATTAAGCCACTCAGGTTTGCTCAGGTTTCAAAGGGTTAACTACTGACAGAAGAAAAAAATACCATGTAGGCGCAGACGTTTCTAGTGACCTTTCTGTCAGCTCCACTAGATTTGTACTAAATCACTGCTCTTATGTCTAATTTGCAAGTGTTGGTGGAGCTTTTACTCTCCTGACTTCTGCTAGCTAGCCAGGTTGTGGCTTTCAAATGTAAACATGCGGAAAAGAGAGAGAAGATAATCAGCAGTTGAACCAGCATCCTGCGTGGCTGTTTTCAGATTATTTGTCGCTCCATTTGTCTGTATGGCCCTCCATTACATTCTTGTGAACATGATATCTAAAGAATGCCTTGATGGAGTTTCTTTAAATTTGGCTTAAACGTCCACTTGGACTCAGCAATGAACTTTATTGATTTTGGTGTTCAAAGGTCAAGGTCACTGTGACCTTGCCATCTCAGTCTTGTGAATGCAATGTCTCTTATCTCCTTAAAAGAATTTCCTCACATTTGGCACAAACATCCTCTTGGACTCAAGAATAAAGTGAAAAGTCAAACATCAGCTCAGTGTTGTCATTTTGAAGCATCTTGATCTTGGTTAGCCCATTCAAACCTGGATTTTCACAATGAACCCCATATGTACCTGTTTGTCTTAATTTGACTATTTTCCTTCAGCAGGCCAGACACACTGGGATTGAGTCATGCTGCCTTTGGCTTGTAAGATGTCATCAGTCTCTGCGTGTTCAGTTTCTCAGAGTTATTCACTGAATCATGTTATTTATCGGAATGGGAATGAGTAATGTTTTCCCAGATTGAGTGTTGGCATGAATTAGGGGGGATCGATTTCTCATGGAGGAAATTCTATTCTAAGAACTCATATTGAGAACATGGGAGTAGCAATAACAATGCACAACACTATATCTGATGCAGAATTCTTATTTTCAATCATAATTCAGTTATCAGTTGATATAAAAAAGTTATTTACACTAACAAAACATAACAAAAAAGCATTAACTAATATGCCTATTACACAAAGGCGAGGTCAAACATAAAACAGTACACAGTGTAATTGTCAGCATCGGAGAGAGAGATGCACCATGTGACCTGCAGTTTCAGTCAGGTGACAGCTCGACAGCAGCTGTGACACTTTATACTTTATACTGTTATAAAGCTCCAACAGTTACTCACTACAATCATCTGTGTCCAGTGTTATAACGTTGTATATTAAATTGCCTTGTGTGTTTGATTTAAGTATCCTCGCTATGAATGATGTCAAAATTTGCTTGCTGTGTGCTGCAGGAAATGGGTCCAATTTAAGATCAGTCCCTCTGTGAAAAACACCTTCTCACCAATCAAGACTACAGTCATTTTGTTTGTTTTTTTTGTTTTGTTTTCCATTCACATATGTCTGTAATGGAGCCATCAGATAGTATTTGTTGTTATTCATACACAGACAAAATATATAGGCTACACATACGTTTAAAAAATACAACAAGATGGAGTTCCCTCATAATGGTGAGTATTCAAGGAATCGATCCACAGATGAACTGTTTTGGCGCACTGACTTTCCAACACTTTATTGGAAACATTAGTGCATTAGTGCGAGTGTCCTCCTGATAGAAAAGGTTGAAAAAACTGGGGAGGGACAGAAAAGATAAGAGAGAAGTATCACATGTACATAACTGTGCTCTGCTCAGTCACAAATGTCACTTTCCATATCTGTTGCTTGTGTTTGTCTTCCAGACTTTGTGAAACATCACTGACAGGGAAATACTCGGATGGGGATGGAAACCTTCACATGACTCGCTCTATTGGGCTTGCCAGGAGTCAAGAGCCCCTGCTCTCTGATGAACTCATGGTAAGAGAACAAATGAAGCGTGCACTCACAGTAAATGTTCTTATTAATATTGGTGTGTGAATTCCATAAGCAAACAACATAAACACTGTCCTCAAATTCGAGTTATGGGTTTTATCACAGCTGTAGACTTGCTTGGACTCGAGTCACTTTGTAAACTGAGAACTTGTGACTCGACTTGGACTTGTTGGCTGTGCGAAGTGACTCACTTGAGACTTGACTGCCTGAAGACTTGATACAACTTAAAACCAAAAAAAAAGCAGTCATAACCTCAAATTAATCATTATTGAAAAAAATGCTCCTCTGTACATAGACCATTGCCAAATGTTTTAGATTTATTGCACAAGAATAAAATCAGGAAAAAAAACTTCATGACAAACACATGACAAGACAACTGTGGAAACAATAAGGCCTCTTACTGTAGGTAGTTATTGCTACATACAAACATGGCACTTAGTGTAAAAGGTATCAGAGGAATAATAGAATGGATTGAGCCCCCAGCAGCCAGACATGACATCACTGCAGAGCAGCTTCTCTGAGTGCAAGCAGACAAGAAACCAAATAAAGAGTTGGAGAAAGCAGCAGCAAACTGTTGTTGTCTGCAGAGAGGAAAAATCAGATGCTGATAAGTCTATTAAAATAGATACAGACACTCACAATCAGAGCTACCATGGGTCCTTAAAATCCATGAAAGTTTGTGAATTTTAGGGTGAAAATTAAAGGCCTTCAAAATGTTTGAAAGCAAACAATTAGACAAGGCAATGCCTTTATTGTGTCATTATTGTAATTTAATTGTTATGTATGACATCTATTGCATGTCTGTCCTGGGAGAGGGATCCCTCCTCAGTTGCTCTTCCTGAGGTTTCTACCATTTTTTTCCTGTAAAGCCCTCTAAGGTAAACTGTGTTTTGTGATAATGGGCTTTAAAAATTAAATTGACTTGACTTGACTTCTGTTATGAAGCTAGAAGGCAGATTTATTAGTCATTTCTTTAAACAAAGTTAAAAAAAAAACAAAATTTAATTTGTCCTTGATAGTGTGAGTTTTCTGTCATGACTTCCGAAGGATGGAGACACCTGTTACTCCAGCTTCAAATGAATAATAAAAGATACTCACCTCAGGAAGCAGACACCGTCGAGGCGACAATGCCAAAATGATAGTATGAGTTTTCTGTCATGACTTCCGAAAGATGGAGACACCTGTTGAAGCTTCAATAAGCACACGTTTAATATGAGTAAAATTATGTGTATGCAATTAAAATTACAATTACGGCAAACATGAGTACAATAAACAAGTACAACATAAATGAAGATGAGTACAAAGATGAACTAAAATGAAGACTACAAATGAGGACAAGTACAACAAAGACGAGCGCTCGGGTCAGCCCAGACAGAGACAAGACTAAACGCAGACTAACTGACACAGAACATAGAAAGCTGGCTTACACCGATCACATGGAAAGGCAGTAGTATTTATACAATGCTTTGACATATATGGTAGGTATCAATTACCAACATGTCAGGTACTAGACTTCTCTTGAGGAATGAGGCATGTATTTGTGTTGCTACATTTGCTTGCACTGGTCCAGTTCACATATCCATGGCCAAGCATATCTTACAGGGACTAAGACTTCACCATATATAAGTAGCTCTATGGAGGATGCATAATCATAAAAATACATACTAACAGTTCCCCCTTTTTCTTTTTATCTTTATTTTTTATTTAATTTATTGTTTTTGATTTTTGATTCTTATTTTATTTTTGTTTTTTTTCCTGTTGCTATGTTTATCTTTTTTAGAAAATTTTATCATGATACCTTTCTTCTACATGAACCATTACCAGAGTAACTATAGCAACTAAATTAGCAACATACAACATACACTAGACACACATAAAATGTGACATTACACATAACATTAAGCTAATCGAATGTCTAAACAAATTGTTGTTCAGTCCAAATTACTAATAGCTTTAGCAGAAAAATTAGATAACTGATTATCAATGTTGTCTAATTTTATCAATTTTAATCTAAATTTTCTGATGAGCTGAAAATAGGTGTTGACGTTCGTGATCGGATCCCATTTGTACAGCTTTGCTGGTGTTGTTGGTTCCTCTTTTAGAGTTGAGTCTCCCTCAGGTTCACTTGGCTCAGGTAACTTGCATGTTCTCTGAGTTGACCATCTGCTGGGACATAGAAATAAGCCACCAGTACAGTGTACACACAACACTGGACAGGGAATAGCTGTACTCATGATGCAGAGTGTTACTGTTGTTCTTCAGGAATACTTACACCGCAGGCAGAGTTCCCCACTCTGCCGCTGCGTGTATTTCGCGTCTTAACACTGGATTTTTCTCTGTAGATGGTTGACACTGAGTCTGTTACTTCTCTGTTGGTAGGTGATCCTGCCATGGTCATGTGGTTTTGTACCAATGCCATAGAGTTCCTCTTCTTTTCTCTGTATAGGCCTTTCTTAGTTTCTTCTTCCTTGTCTTTTTGGATATGGGGGTTCAGCTGCTGATTGGGCGCAGCTGTTACAGTCTGGATTTCTCATTGGATGTGAAACTGTCAGTGACTCAAAAAGGAGAATTACACAGATGCAGATGATTCTGCATCATTACACTCAATGCATTACATCACGTTTCCCCTTGAAAACATACTTGAAATCAAAGACAATAATGAAACTATAGCATTAATCAAAGGATGGCCCATTTTAAAGACTAAATCAGAGATGAATAAATCAGAGCATAAAAAAATTAAATGAAAAAGTAGATTTCCCACAAGAACTGTAAAATGTAAAAATTATAGTAAAAATAGGCCTTAAATCTACATTTGTGCCTTACAATACACACCGGATACAGCACTTAGGAGTAAATGTTGACATTATGTTACTTTCAACATAGCTAGTACCATTACTCATATTACCTTTATCATTGAAGATAATAGATATGTATCTATTCAACATACAACGCATGATAACGCAGAAGATGACTATTAGATTACTGAGGTAAGAATGTGTCAAAGGATATCTTTCATGTGCATTTTTTGGAACTCTTTTTGACTGCTATGTTAGTCTTATAAGAGTTAGTGGTTAGTTTATGGAGGTCAATGTTGTCAGTGATAATGATGCAGCTTTGAACTGGCTGGCATATATCCATTGTAGCTGACCCTTAACCTTTACTGCAATTCTAATAACCAACAGAACTTGCGTTGGAGGACAATACCGTGGTTCTCCTGGTTGAAAACATGTTTTTGCTTTTCAGCTGGGAAAGGAAGAAAATCACCTGCTGAGAATGCTTTGGAACAAAAGAAAAAAAGAGACATAGTTTTGTTCTGCCTCCTGCAAATATGTCAAGTTTTAAAAATTAATTTCTTGTCCATCTGGACAGCCAAAGGAAAAAGGTTGATCATTAAAACCTCATGCCGTGACAGCCAAATAGTCGTATTAGACATAGACCTAATTAACATTAATTTTAGAGATGCTTCTGTTCCATTTTTTTTTTCTAGATTAATGGATTTTTTAAGAATATATCTTTATTGTCCTATTTGTTTTTTCTACTTGCCCAGAACTCCGAGGGTGATAGAGTATTTGAAACATTCACTTAATTCCTAGAGCCAGTACTAATTGCTGAGTCACTTGAGACGTAAATTGCATTCTATTATCAGAGCCTATACTAGTAAGATTACCAAATCTGGAATTTACATGTTCCATTAAACATTTAACCACCACACATTATTTCTCTCGTGAGAAATGCCTTAAGCTATTTCAAAAATGTGTCTACAATGACTAGGAGATAAGAAAAATCCTACATTTAGCGTATGTGTGAAATCAAATTGTAAAAAGAGCCTGTAGGTATCGGTCAGGGATAGTATTTTGATTGATTCTCACATAGATTACATCAAGCACAAGCTAGACATTGTTGAATAAATTCTTTATTTGTAAAAGGAGGATCAGTTTGTATGTAATTGTAAGGCTGGCAAAGCAGTGTTTAACCAGGGGTTAGAGAGTGGTGCATAGCTGCCCTCTTAGTATGCCTGTCATATAAAATATTACCTTTTGCTACATCTAAGGTAGTATCATAGTCAACAGTAGATATCTTTTTTTTTTTTTTTTTTTTTTAACAAGCTCTGAATATTGAATTGTTTGGGGGTTTTTTTGTATGTAATATCATCTGGACACATGGAGCATCCATTACAAAGCAAGATTGTTATCCTCTAGAAGCGTCTGTTCTTATACTAGATGTTGAATTAATTAATTCTATACTATCAGGTATTGAGGTTTCCTCCATATCAGTGTTATACAATAATATTTTCAAGTGTATAAGATTTTGCATTTCCGTTAAAACATGGTCATAATTGTTGCATCATTGCGATGTCATACGTTGAGTAGTAACGTTTTGCAAAATGATATTTACGACATGTGAAGTATGAAGTATCAACGGATGTCCTAACACAATGGTTTGTGATTTCTTGGCCATAATGGCAGCAGCTGCTACTGCATTTAAACAAGGAACCATGCCTTGAACAATCAATGGTGAAGTTTTAGAGTAATATGCAACTGTCTTGATCTTTTACCATGCATATGAGCCAAAACAGCAAAGGCGACAAGTTCATTTTCAGCAACATAAAGATGAAATGGCTGCTCGTGATCAAGCAGCCCCATAGTTGGAGCGGAACAGAGGAGGTATTTGATGTGACGGAAGGCTTGTCTCATCTCTTTGTCCCATCGGACGACATCAGGAGCATCCTGAAAGTTGGCTTTAGTAAGACAGAGTAATTCGTTGCATAGTCAGCCAACACGTGCTTGACAATAGTTCACAAGACCCAAAAAGGATAACAGTTTAGTCTTTGTCTGTGGTCTTTTGATCTCTTGGATAGCTTCTAAAATACTAAATACATATATATCTAAAATACATTATTCTCGCCTACGTTCACTTTTGAGGACACGACTAAAAAAAAAAAAAGGAATTACCTTTAAGTTGTCCATGATCAGTTTTGATATAGCGTCCATGGAGACAAATAATAATCGTCAGAGTCATATACCAGTAGAGCAGCAAGATTATCCAGCCGTAGTTAGAATTTACTGTTATCATTAAATTTTTATGGTTTTTATGGTGGTCTGTGATAGTCCATGGTCTGGGGTATTTTTATTTAGTTGTTTTTTCTAACTTTTTTGGTTTATTCATTCATTCATTCATTCATTTTCTGTAACTGCTTGTCCTCGTAAGGATCGCGGGGGGGCTGGAGCCTATCCTAGCTGTCATCGGGCGGAAGGTGGGGTACACCCTGGACAGGTCGCCAGACTATCGCAGGGCCGACACATGTAGACAGACACATATATGTGCTCACAGTCACAATTTACGGGCAATTTAGAGTCACCAATCAACCTGACCTGCATGTCTTTGGACTGTGGGAGGAAGCCGGAGACAACCCACGCAGACACGGGGAGAACATGCAAGCTCCGCACAGAAGGCCCCCGCGCACGGACCGAATCCCATTCTAGCCGGGGACAAGGGACCCTCTTGCTGTGAGGCAACAGTGCTAAGCACGACCCCACCGTGCTGCTCCTTTCTTGTTTTAATTATTTATTTTTATTTATTTATATAATTTATATACATATATATATATATATATATATATATATATATATATACACACACACAACCACATATAATTATAATATATATAATATAATGTATATGTAATTTAATGTGTTTTTTGTACAGGTAAATCATATTAATTTATTTTTAATAGTGGTCAGTTGTTTGCCTTACAACAGCTTACTGGGTTGTGATCTTATGATTTAATTCAATATACTTAATATGTAGTTTAAAATTTTCATGCACAAGCAAAATTACAAAATCACTACAAGACATGTACTTACAAGTCCTGAGAGAAGCTCAATAGGGTGTCTCCTTTTTTATTTTTAACAAATATTTAACTAATTTAATGATGGACTGAGTTACTATAATTTACTGTATATCAACGCTGTCTGATCAATCAAGGCTTAAGCTTAGTTGCCTGAAGTTCATATTTTAATTGATGTCAAATATCTCCACAACAGGCACTCCGTCTATTTCTTATATAATGATAACAATACAACAAAATTAACAACATTTAACACGTGGTAACAGGACAGGGGCTGTCCTGCGGTCAACCTTCCTTCCTGTAACACCTTTTTAGAGCGTGCCTTACTTACGCTGCTTTTCGGGGCGTCCCCCTTTCCACATAATATAAATTTTATTTGTTAGGTGAGCAATTTAACCAAAAATGAATAATAAAAGATACTCACCTCAGGAAGCAGACACCGTCGAGGCGACAATGCCAAAATGATAGTATGAGTTTTCTGTCATGACTTCCGAAAGATGGAGACACCTGTTGAAACTTCAATAAGCACACGTTTAATATGAGTAAAAGTATGTGTATACAATTAAAATTACAATTACAACAAACGAAAACAATGAGTACAATAAACGAGTACAACATAAATGAAAATTAGTACAAAGATGAACTTAAACGAAGACTACAAATGAAGACAAGTACAATAAAGATGAGCGCTCAGGTCAGCCCAGACCAGGGGTCGGCAACCTTTACTATCAAAAGAGCCATTTCTGGCTCAAAACAAAAAAAAAAAATCTGTCTGGAGCTGGAGGTAACACAACACATATAGTCAAACTAGCCTATCAATATTATTAATGGGTCTACATGAGAATTCATCAATATGTTTTACCACTATTCATTATTTTTTGTCACATTAACTTTGCAGTGTTGGCGGTAAAAATTAAAAGATCTATCCATGCACTGTTATTATTATCTCTAGGCACTTATAACTTCTCCATTTTACTCTGAGACTTCTCCTATCTTGGATTTGGAATCCATAGCTAGTCAGGCCTTTTTAATCCAGGACCGCCCACCATTTTTGAAATCAGGCAAAATTTAGCAGAAAAGGCACCAAGGCCACAGAAATATGATGCATATTTTAGTTAATGAAATACATTTTCATATTCTGTGTACAGGCTACATATTTTTGCAATTGAAAAATTGAATGAAAATATTTAAAAAATAATCGCAATTCATTTCCATATCATTTTTAGTCAGAGACACAGAAGCCACTGGAGAGGGGCTAAAGAGCTGCATGTGGCTCTAGAGCCTCAGGTTGCCTACACTTGGCCCAGACAGAGACAAGACTAAACGCAGACTGACTGACACAGAACATAGAAAGCTGGCTTACATCGATCACATGGAAAGGCAGTAGTATTTATACAATGCTGTGATGTAGATGGTAGGTATTAATTACTAACATGTCAGGTACTAGACTGTGACACCGATTACATGGAAAGGCAGTAGTATTTATACAATGCTGTGACGTAGATGGTAGGTATCAATTACTAACATGTCAGGTACTAGACTTCTTTTGAGGAATGAGGCATGTATTTGTGTTGCTAAATTTACTGGCACTGGTCCAGTTCACGTATCCATGGTCAAGCATAATTTACAGGGACTAAGACTTCACCATATATAGGTAGCTTTTTACTTGAGGTAGACATAGAGTCTCAAACTAACTATGAAGATACATAATTATAAAAATACATACTAATAGTCCTTGATCCTGCTACGTCTTTGAAGGATTAGGAATTAAAATCAGCAACTACTATGAAAATTCCATCAAGTTGCTTGGGCATATTGCTGCTGGTGGCATCATTAAATTCCTGCAGTGCATTTTTTGAATTTTGTGTCCTTGTGGCTTGTGTCCTTATGGCTCCCAAACAAGGTCCACGCATCCAGTGTAGTAGCCCAATGCTGAGTGAGCCTCACTCACATGTCATCCACTTTATTCGCCTGCAACCAGACATTAGCCAGAGGAAGTGTTGGTAGAGGAACAGCTCTCGGTCCATGTCAGGTCAGCCTCACACTGATGCGGGCTCTCCTCTCTTTCTTTGTCCTGTGCTTTCGGTTTTGTTTCTCCCCTCTGGTCTGACCTGCTGCTTGCTGTATGCTGTCGGTGGGGATCCTCTCATGGTCTGCTGCATTCAGTCCAAACCCCACACAACTTTTCCTGATGTTGATCAATGCCACTCTATCATAGAAAAGTCATGCTTCAGCAGAAGGGGCCATGGAGTCAAAAAAAATTCAAAATATCAATGTCAAAATATAGCAACTGTGAAAACACATTTAAGAAGCGCTCACACATTCAAGCGTCTGTGTCATTTTAATTGTCTGCCTGCTTTTGTTGTTTGTTCTTTTAAAGTTTCTCCAGTGTGTAACAGTAGGTAGCCTTGATCCTTGTCTCAGACTGTGCTATATTATTTTTATTTTTTTAACGTCAGTGTGTGTAATCACTCTGTCTGGACTAGTAGTGTAGTCAAAGTGCTGGTGCAAAATTGTTGACCTCATTTGTCTCTCTTTTGTCAGGGCTCCAGGTCTTCTCTGGACAGCTCTCGGCCAGTTGGACAAGTTGACAAACACATCCTGCTGCTGGTGCATGGCGTGGGAAATGCAGGTATGAGCTGGGAAATATTAAGAGCTCATAGTGATTGAAATTCTCAATATTCTCAATAAAGTGATTTATCATAAAAAAGTGGAGTAGTAATAACAAAATAAAGGAAAACCCAACCTTTTACTTTTTGTTGAGGAAAACTTCATCAGGTTCAACAATTAAAAAAAACAAACAAGCAAACTTAAGCTTTGAAGAAAATCGAAAATTATGATGAGAGTTTTGTGCAACTGTATGTCTGTACATTCCATGCTTGTGAAGGTGATGTTTCAAGAACACATTGAGGGACTTTATTCAAATAGCACAAATGTTCACTTCAACTACAGGATAAACTGATTAGATTTTGTGATCAGTAACTACAGCTTCATTATTTTGTGGTTTAATATCAGCAAAGCAACAATAATTGGGGATGCTGACATTAAGTGGTATCATATAAAAACTAAAAAGTCATAGACACAGTGGAGCCTTTTGGCACTCCATACAACATGTTTCCACCTCATGGGCATGCCTAAAGGTTTTATCCAATTTCCCTTACTAGAGTCTGCTCCTAGGTCCAGATCTGCTTCTTCTGATATGAATCACAGTATATTTGTCATGAATTGAAGCTAGATGTGTGCAAATTGAATTGATGTCTAAATTGTGTTTACAACAGAAATTCTGGGTGTGTTGGAAACACTTTGTCTGCAAGAAATAATGAGTTTTTTGTTGCGTTGGAATCATGTATCTTGTTGACAAGTGTAGGTGCAACAGCTTAAAGAGCATTAGAATGGCTATCAGGAATGATCAAAAATAGCATTAAATGGTACAGCATTTCGAATATTGCCTCACAGCAAGAGGGTTCCGGGTGTAGAGTTTGCATGTTCTCCACATGTCAGTGAGGGTTTCCACTGGTTTACTCGTAGTCCAAAAACATGCAGAGTCATCGGTGACTCTGATTGTCCATAGGTGTAAGAGTGAATGGTTGTCTGTCTCTGTGTGTCAGTCTTGTGATAGTCTGGTGACCTGTCCATGGCGTACCCCACCTCTCGCTGAAAGACACACGCACACGTGCATCAGTTGTGAAGCCAGGCTGCTAAGTGCTGTGGTTCTGATGTCGAATGATGTAGTCTTTTTTGTGCTGTGTTCCACTGGGCAGCTTAGAGGAAACTGGTCTCTCCATCGCTGTCCTTGCAAAGTTAGGGGCTCCGTGCTAACTTGGATTTGTTGCTCTTTGTTGCTTGAGAATTCAGCTGGCAGACTGTTGTAGCTGCTAGTGCTAAACTTGTTTCCTCTAAGTCCTTTGCATCTGCTTTGTGAGCGGGCCACACTGAGATCATTGCCACATCAGGTAGATAAGAAAAGAATAATGGTTTACATCTCACAGTAAAATTTCAGTGAAGGTCACACACATGGAGAAATTCATCTTTGCACTTCCAGTTATTTCTACTCAACTGCACTCAATACTTTGTTATTATAAATCTGCAGGACTATTGGCAAGACCCAGTTAAACAAAGTTGATAATAGCACTGCATTTTCAGGTTTTTAGTTTGCCAAAGTTTAGTTTGGAGGTAATTTTTCCCCATTTTTCCTACATATTCCCTCTCTCTGATTCAACATGGTGGGACGACTTCGTTTTCTTAATAATCTGCGTCACAGTTGTTGTGCAATTTGATCATTGAGGGGGGTTTGGGCTGTTGGCGGTAGCATAGATCATTTTGAAGATGAAATACATACATACACATACCATAGCTCTGCATGGGATTAACTTAAAAATTCAGTGTGTTTGATCATTCAGTGTTGGTGGTATTTCCACTGTCACCTTCTTTCTGTGGATAATTTCTGACCGGGGACCGATGCTGTTCCACAGCACTGTCAACATGATGAGGGAGGAGGAGCTCCTGCAAACATCCTCTGCTGCATTTGTGTTTTCAGCCAGTGTGGCTCTTCCCGCTGACAGCAAGCATTTGTCATCAGCTTCCCCTGACATCTTTTGTTAAGAAAAGGGTGGAGGATAATTGAGATACATGTATGCAGTGTGTCATAGTCATTTCAGTTGTGTGTGTTTGTGCTTTGACTGAGACACATGAAAAAACACTGCACTGCCGATATTAGTGTTTGTGAGTTTAAAGGATGATGCTGACATAAACCAACCATGCTTTTGTTTGTTTTTTCCAAACTCTCTGACTTCCTTGCCTCTCCAAAAACACTGATTCAGACTGAAGATGTACATCTTCGCCTCACAAATACATCGTATCATTTTTTAAAAAGACTCAAACAACTGATCAGTGTCCATCCATCCATTGTCGTCCGTTTATCTGAGGCCCAGGTCACGGGGGCAACAGGCTAAGCAGAGCACTCCAGATATCCCTCTCCCCAGCAACACTTTCTAGTTCCTCCTGAGGGACCCCAAGGCGTTCCCAGCCAGACGAGATATGTAATCCCTCCAACGTGTTCTGGGTCTGCCCTGGGGCCTCCTACCAGTAGGACGTGCCTGGAATGCCTCCAGTGGGAGGTCCCCAGGAGGCATCCTGTTCAGATGCCTAAACCACCTCAACTGGCCCCTTTCGACTTGAAGGAGTGGCTCTATTCCAGGCTCCTTCCAGATGTCTGAGCTCCTCATCCTATCTCTAAGGCTGAGCCCAGCTACCCTCTGGAGGAAGCTCATTTCGGCCGCTTGTATCCGCGATCTCATTCTTTCAGTCAGGGTTAGGGTTAGCTCATGACCATAGGTGAGGACTGGGACGTAGATGGACTGGTAAACCTTGTGTACCACGACAGTCCGATGCAACTCCTGCATCACTGTGGATGCCGCACCAAACCGTCTGTCCATCTCATGCTCCATTCCACCCCCACTCGTGAACCAGACCCGAGATACTTGAACTCTTTTGCTTGGGGCAGCAACTCACTCCCCACCCAGAGGGAACAGTCCACAGTTAACGGCAGAGAACCATGGCCTCAGATTTGGCGGTGCTGACTCTCATCCCGACCTATCCACACTTGGCTGCAAAACGCCCTTCTTCCCCCCGGCTGTGCCTTGAGATCCTGTCCATGAAAATCACAAACAGGATTGGTCACTAGGGACAGCCCCGGGCAGGGGCAACACCAAAGTGTCTGACTTTAAGCCGAGTATGCCAACACAGCTCTCACTTTAGTTATACAGGGACCAGATGGCTCGTTGAAGCGACCCCGGCACCCTGTACTCCCGCAGTACCCCCCACAGGACATAAGGCTTCTCCAAGTCCACAACGCACATGCAGACCAGATGAGCAAACTCCCACAACCCCTCCAGCAGCCTCGCTAGGGTAAAGAGCTGATCCATTGTTCTATGGCCTGGATGGAACCTGCATTGTTCCTCCTGAATCAAAGGTTTGACAGTCAGAGCCTACTTTCCAGCACCCTGGTGAAGACTTTCCCTGGGAGGCTGAGTAGTGTGATACCCCAATAATTGGAGCACACCCTCCGGTCCCCGTTTTTGAAAATGGCAACCACCACCCCGGTCTGCCACTCCACAGGCACCGTACCCGACCTTCATGCGACACTGAACAGGCATGTCAATCAAGACAGACCTACAATGTCCAGAGCCTTCAGCATCTCAGGGCGAATCTGATCCACTCCAGGCGCCTTGCCTCCAAGGAGCTTTTTGACTACCTCAGTGACCTCTGCCAGGGATATGGATGAAGGTTCCCCCGTGTCTTCAGACTCTTCCTCCTCGGAGGAGGCATGAAGGCAGGGTTCAGGAGTTCCTCAAGGTGTTCCTTCCACTGTTCGACAATATCCCCAGTCCAGGTCAGCAGTTCTTCTCCCCTGCTGATGACAGCCTTAGACAAGCCCTGCTTCCCCTTCCGGAGATGCCCCACGGTTTGCCAGAACTTCCTTAAGGCCAACTGAAAGTCTTCCTCTGCGATCTCCTCCCACACCCGAGTTTTTGCTTTGGCGACCACCTCTGCTGCAGCCCTTCTGACAAACGGTACCTGTCCACTGTTTCCGGAGACCCCCTGGCCAACGAAGCCCAGAAGGCATCCTTCTTAAGCCTGACAGCCTCCTTCACCACTGGTGTCCACCAGTGGGTCCTTTTATATGCCGACACGACAGACACCAACGACCTTCTGACGACAGCTTTGAGCAGCTGCCTCTACAATGGAGCTTTTGAACATGGACCACTCAGATTCCATGTCCCCAACCTTCCCCGGGATGCACGAAAAGTTCCTCTGCAGGTGTGAGTTCACCCTCACTACACACTTGGGTTTACCAGGTCTGTCCAGCAGCCTTCCCTGCCACCTGATCTCTTTACCCAAATGTCCAAGACATACGGTCGCAGATTGGATGATACGACTACAAACACTGCTCGAACATGGTGTTCGTTATGGACAATCCATGACTGGCACAGAAGTCCAATAACAAGACCCCACTCAGGTTCAGATCAGGCAGGCCATTCCTCCCAATCATGCCCCTCGAGGTTTCTCTGTCATTGCTGCCGTGAGCGTTGAAGTCCCTCAGAAGAACTACAGAGTCCCCAGTGGGCACCCTTTCCAGGGCACCGTCCAGAGACTCCAAGAAGAACGGGTACTCCGAACTGACGTTGGTTGCATACGCACACATGACAGTCAGAGACCTCCTCTCTGCGACACGCAGTCGCATCGAGGCGACCCTCTCATACCATGGGGTAAACTCCAACACAGCTGTGCTCAGCTGGGGGCTGGTGAGTATCCCCACAACTGCCCGGTGCCTCTCACCCTGGGCAACTCTGAAAAAGGCGAGGGTCCAGCCCTTCTACAGGATTATGGTTCCAGAACCAGTGCTGTGCGTGGAGATGAGCCCAACTATATCTAGCTGGCACTGCTCCATCTCCCGCACCAGTTGCGGCTCCTTTCCCGCCAGAGAGATAATGTTCTACGTCCCTAGAACCAGTCTGCAATGCTGAGGATCGCCGTGCCTGGGGCCCCGCCCTTGCTTGCCACCCAGCACACAAGCCACCCAACCACGTTCCCTTTCCCTGCGGGTGTTGGGCCCACAGTGACACTTCACTGATCAGTGTAGTTTTAGCAAACTAAGATTTTAGTTATTTTCACTTATACATGCATACATCAACTTTATTTAAATCATGCTTTTTACTATTTCCCTTTAGAAGTCTACAGCAACCTATACTAGACAAATCTATTTACATATGATAAGGGATGACAAGATGCTTAAAGTGTATTAACGAACAAAGATCAAGATAGAAAACTGAAGAAATAATAATTAACTTAATGAACAAACAGTTTTTACCTGCACAGGGTAGATGCAATTTACATAATGTATATAAGGCCACTTTTGGCACATTTACCAAAGTGTAAATAAAAATTTAAACAATTTTTTTAAACAAAAAAAAAAAAAAAACCCAAAAACTAGTACAATCAAAATTAGATTTTATATAAAATCAATATGAAGTAAATAACAGTTGCAACAAAACTATTAAAGATGCAATATTTGTATTTTCTCCCACCCCCTAAACCTACATACAAACATACAGGATCTGCCTAAACTACTGCTCTGTGACTGTATGTTTTTTCTATGTTAAGCTAGACACATCTCTGGGCTGGTTTCTCTTGAATATGTGTCAGAAATGGTTCCCATATTTCCCAGGAAAGGAGAAACCTCAGGAAGAGTGGCAGAGGATGATGAGGGATCCCTCTTCCAGGAAGGACAGACGAGCAATAGATGTCATAAATAACAGTTGAAATACAATCATGGCAAAAAGGACAGAGAAAGAGAGAGGGGAAAAGAGAGGGAGAGAGGAGGAGAGATGCACAGCAATACTGGAAACAGATGCATGTCATATTACATTAACAATAGGTTTGAAATTACTAAATGCACTCTATGATAATATTGTGGGTGTTGATAAGAGTCCCATGCATATATTGAAAGTGGAAATGTCTCATTAGATATTTCATGGAAATGTCTCATTAGATATTTCACTACACCAGCTCAACACAGCTACCAGGCAGGATCTGCCAGCTGCTGGAGGTTGTGTCATTCCCAGGAGGCTAATCATTATCATTTGTTTTGGGCTTGTCCAAAAATAAATACTTTTTGGCGGAAGATTTATTCAGAACTAGTAATAATATTTGGAACTGACATTTCATTTAACTGGGACTTGTACTGTCAGCTAATGTAAGTGTGAAGAGTAAATATTTAATCGGAATACTGAGTCTAGCTGCTAGAAAAGCAATAACAAAAAAATGGCTTAAGCCAGACACCCCAACTATAGATGAATGGTATGATATCATTTATGAGATTTTCGTTATGGAAAGAATCACTTTCTCAATGAGGCTTCAGCAATCTAAGTTCGATGACATCTGGAAGCAATGGAAAATGTATATCTCCCTGAAACGCCCCTCTTTTATTTAAGGTTCTTTTTTCTATATTGATTTTATTTTCATTTTTTAGACCATATAAAGACGCACTGGATTAATTATTTATTTAACTGTAATTTTTCAACAGAAAACACCCCATGTTCATGTTAGTGTTAATGTTTAAGGAAAAGAAAGATATACATATGTGCGGGTATGTATGTATATGCATGTATGAATGGGTGTGTATGTGCGTATGTAAGTATACATGTTGTATGTATGTATATATATATATATAATATATATATATATATATATATATATATATATATATATATATATATATACATCTACAATTTTTTTTTTTTTTTTTTTCTTTTCTCTTTTCTTCCTTTTTTTTTTTTCCTTTTTTCCGGACATTTGAGGCAGACAACGGAAACTAGATACACGCCCAAATGATGTCCCAGATGTAAATGTCTGTTTCTGAACGTCTGACTCTGTATATCTGATTCGGAATGTCAATAAAAAATAAATTTAAAAAAAAAAAAAAGAAAGTGGAGGTGTGGCTCATAATAAAGGCAGTAGAGGGTTGTGTCAAGCAAGATTATGGCATCGGCGCAACCAGGACCCACAACACAGGCGTAGCCTCAGGCAAGACCACAGCAGTGGCAAAACCAAGGCCACAGGCAGGACGAGCCAGGGGTACAGTATCAGTGCAGCCACAGCATGAGCACGACCCAAAGGCAGGATCACAGCACCAGCACAGCTTTCACCACAATCACGCGCAGCCAAAGTTGCTGCCAGGATCCGGGAAAAACTAGGAGACAACGGAGCAGAAATGCTCTGGAGAGGCAACAGAGTTAGCGTAATGCAATGAGCGTAATGCAGTAAACAGACATGAGCGTTTTCAGATGGAGGGAGAAAAAGAAGGAAAAGGAGCTCAGTGTATCAGTTCAACTAAAACACAAGGAACTTGTGCTCCAGAAAAGGATAAGTGCTCAATAAAGAACCTAGGGTCACTAGTCAGCAATTATGACTTAAGTAAAAAGGCCAGAGAGCAATAAGAAAAGAAAGAAAGAAAGAAAGAGGAGGTAAAGCCAGAAAGAAAGAGGAAAAGGAATGGAAAGGAAAGGAAAAAAGGAAAGGAAAGGAAAGGAAAGGAAAGGAAAGGAAAGGAAAGGGAGACTGATGAAGAGAACAGAAATTGGACAGTCATTCTCCTGCAGTCCAGCAATAAATCACATGGCCATACAGCAGCTGCTCGACCAATCAACACCTGAAATCAGGAACTATATTGGGTCCCATCAAGTTGAGTCCCCTCTACTGCCTGGCTGAATATGCATAGATTGACTTCAGTTATGTGATGGAATGTAGAATGTCTTGAGAGTAGAATTGTTTGATATATTATGGACATTTATTATTATTATTATTATTATTATCGTTATTATTACTACTACTACTACTACTTTATCTTGCTGTACTTTCCTGCAACAACCTGATATAGAACTCATGTATGGGCTTTTAAAAAATAGCTGAGGTCCCTGTGTGTAGAGCATAGGTGGAGCAGGCTGCTGTTCCTCCTGCAGTCGGCTGGATGGTGCTCTTGGACCTGGAACATCTGCCTGTGTTAGACAGGCTGGGATCACATCAGCTCTTTCTCGGAGGCAGCTCATTAAAACCCAGGTCCAACTGCTCCCTTCATTCACTGCACCTTGAACTCTCGTCTTTACTTTCAAACTTCACTGGATAGCTTTATTGGCACCTCCTTGAAGTATGAATGTGTAAAGTACCCCGTCAAGGTCATCAGACTGAAATATTGAATATGAACAGCACTTGATGTATAAACCCTCTGAAGAATCATATATGTAAACATTGTACAACACAGTGACAAGAACATAGAAGGAGTTTTTCATAAGTGAGCATGAAAGTTCATTCCTAACCTTGTAATTAAATTACAGTTCCTTTCCAAACTTTCTCCAGAGCTTCCTCTGTGGATAAAGTTTGCACTGTTGAAATGGACATAGTTTAGTTATCATAGTTAAGTCATGGGATGACAACTGAGCTATCTCCATAACAATGGAGCAAACTCTGCTAAAAGGTAGTAAGATGCAGTTGACAGCCCCACAAAATACCAGGGAGTGGACTTTGAGTTAAGGATTTTTCATACATTTACATTTTTTTTACCTTAAATCCGCCAGACTCTGTATGGAATCATCTTGACTGTCAGACTCATTAACTCGTTAAAAAACATATTAAGACCTTTAATCGCTGAAATGCAGTCACATTTGTAATGCACTAGCTGGTCTGTTGTGTATCTCCAGCACAAGGGCGCTACTGACATGTCTGTCCACTTTCTGTTCAGGTCAAGAGATCACGGATGAGCTGGTCAAGGTACTGCGCAAGCGCCTGGATGAGACCACATTGGACATCATCACTGTCATGCTTGTGAGAAAACTGCAAGCTGACCCCTGCTGATGTTGAGGTAAATTGCTCATTTGGATGGGTGTCATTTTTATAGAATTTTGAGGAAAGCACACAGACACCACCTGCATGTTTTTGTGGCTGCTCAGAAGTTCTGCTCACATGGACCTGAACACAGTTTAAAGAGGATGGGTTTCATTCCAACTGGGCCAACCAGAGTACACTTGTATGCGCTCACACTACTGAGAATTGCTGAGGATAAAAGCCTTTTGTCTTGTTGTATGCTCAGTTCATCCAGCCATCCGGATCTTTGGCCACTGAGGTGATGAACTTCAGCCTTCCTCAGTACTGTCTCCCCTGGCTGCCAGCTGTGGCTCACTACCTCAGACAGAAACCTCCTCATCTTCCTGCATGTCCCCAAGTACACCGACAGCAACACAGCACACCACTTCAAGGTACAGTCCTCACCTAGAGTTAACTGTGTGTGTGGCATGTTGTTCTCAACATTTTTCCATAAATACCTGGAAAATATCTAAGATGTGGATATCAGACTTTTTTTTGAGTTACAGAGCAGGAACCGTTGGTTGTCCTCAGAGGAAAGTTTGGATTTGCTGCTTAGGTAGCTTACATTGTATCCACCAACATAATAACTGAGATCTGGGGACACAGCGTTATTGCAAAGTGTGATGGGGCAAGAAAAATGAGCAGTCAGATAAGGTGAGAAAAAGGTAGGAAAAAAAAGAACCAAATATATCCAACAACAGGTTAGCCAAATTGTCTCAATCACCTAATTAGAAAATTAAATTGAGTGAAAAATCAGAGTTTAATGCTAACAAGCCCTAAACTTCACAGGAAACCTGTGCCTACAAAACTACAGGAATTTTATAAGGAAGTGGCTCATCATTATCATCTCCATTTTCACCTTCTTTTTCTTATTCTTCAGTCCAATCCAGTCCTAAAGTTCCTTAAACAAATTTTTTAGCCAATAGTCCTGATAGTTTTGCTACAGCAGGCTTCTAAAGTTTAAAAGTTTGAAATTCATATTAAATCAGTCTTAATGCTTGCAACTTCCATCAAAATGTTGCCCTGACATAAGCAGAAATGTTTGATGTTTTGAGCTGCAGGAACTATGAATGCTATCACTCTGGTTATCACAACTGTAGAGCTAAATCCACCTGTCTCACCACATAATTAGCTCTTGACACGAAACTGGCTCCATGGCATCATCAGGCTGTCCACCACAAACAATTCAGACACTTTTTTGACTTATCAAAAATTGAACCCACAGTGCATCAACATTTTTTAGTGTAAAAGGCTACTGCAAAGTCTCGCTGAATGAATCTTCAGTATTTATGAAAAAAAGAATAAATTCATAATATGTGTCAGAAGTAGTGTGGTAATTATCAGAGTTTTTTCTCAGAAGCTACATTTTTGACAGTATGAATCCTGCCCTCATGTAAACTATGGCAGTCAATGGAAAAAAGAGCACCCTTAAACATTGTTTTGTTACATTTGGAGTAATCAGTCTAAACAAATACACTTATAATTTTTATTTGAATTATATACCTCATGAGTAAATTACAGACATCTCTAGTTTTCAAGATGAAGTACAAAAACTCTCAGAATTTAGTCTTGTTAACAGAATTTGTGACACAGTCATTTAAAATCTGCCTCAACATGCAGCTCTGGTGGTTGCTGAAGTCAGTGTGAAGACAAAGTGGTTTCTCACTTGGCAGGAAGCTCAACATGATCCTAACTTGCTGTTGGAGTCTGAGGCTGTGAGTCTGACGGTGCGTACCCACCAAACGCGATAAAAATTATTTCATCGCGCCTCAAATGAAATCGCATCGCGCCGGACGCTCCAGTTTTGACGCTCGTACAAAAAACCCCAAAATGGGACTCGACGCGCGACGAGCCCGCCCAAACAACAACATTTCTTCCGCCATTTCATTCTCTCGTTGACCATGCCTGACCACGATCGCTGCACTGCACCTGCTCTGGAGAAGTTCCAAGCGTCGTCTGCAGGCTAGGCGCCGACATCGGTTCTGGGTGCATGCTACCCTACGGAGGCGGCGTGAGCTCGGACCGATGACCGTCTCCTGCAATTTCGCGTCCAACGCGCCGCGCAATCACGTCCATCGCGTCGCCCGGCAAAATGAGGCGTCAAATCGCGTCTTTGCATTGACTTTGTATGTAATCTTGAGGCGCGATCATTTTTAATCGCGTTTGGTGGGTACGCACCGTAAGCCCTGGTTGATGCAGGATAAACATGCTAATGCTACTTAGACATTATGCTGTGTGAATCAGAGACCTGTGCTTTCCAAGATATTTTTAATGTCAGGAGTTTGAAATAGCTTTGATCCGGGCAGTTCTGCTGACAGACCATCTTGTATTTCTCATTTGTCTTCCTCCTCTTTCTTTTGTCATCTTTCTCTTCTTCCTTCTCCTCAATATGCCCAGCCCTGTCTCACTACTATACCTTTTTCCCTGAGAAATAATGGAAAAAAATGTGTGTCGAGTCGGTCATGATTTGTTGTTGTTGTCATTTGTTTCAGTTCAGTAAAAGATATCTTTAAATGTGCACAGTTTTTTCTTTCGAAAGCAGTTGTCCTAAAGCATCAGTTCAGATGATTTAATCAAAGAAGTGGGAGGGAGTGACGTTTAGCTGCTTGCTCACTTGCAAACAATATTTGTCATATTGAATGCTGTCTTATGACTGCAGACCATGTGTCTTCAGTGGATCAGCTTATACTCCAGCAGAGCAGAGGTACATAAAAGCAGATTGTGCAGCACAGCTGATCTGCTGTAATAGTCTCCTTGTTTGGGTTTGTTCAGCTTTCCATTAGGTTAGGATGTTCTGTCTTTAGCACAAGTTTGCATGTCAAACCTCACCAAAGATGAGTGATGTGACCAGAAGGAATAGTTTGACCTTTTTGGAAATTTGCTATTTGCTTTCCCACCAAGATGAACTCTCATGTCTCATATGCAATAACTATAGAGCTTGCACCGGGTGTCAGCAGAGAAAAAGACTGCATCATGAAAAAAAGAACAAAGTAAACCGTTTCTGAAGAATGAGTAGTTAACTTTTCAAAATAAGTCATTGCAGCGTGCAAATCGAAACTGTCTCTCTGCTCTGATAGATTAAGCAGTATAACACACAACTCTGTTCACAGTGATCGAGATTCAAGAGGAATAAATCCTAGATAGCTGAGACTATGATCAATTTGACAAGTCTCAGTGTGATAAGATAATCCTTTATCCTTCCAACAATGGGGAAATTTGCATTGTTACAGCAGCCAGGTGTATACAAGAAAAGCAAGCAAAAGAGCACTATGAATAGTAAAAAAAAAAAAAATAGCAACAAACAAGGTGTCAAATAGTAAAAAAGTAAAAAAAAAAAAAAAAACAAACAAGAAAAAATAACTGTAACAAAAATAATTACAACAGTTACACATGGAAGATAATTGCACTTGTAAAAATATACACTTTTGGTATAAGTGATGTTTGGAATAAATGCTATCATGTGTGGTTTGAGCTTCCAGAGGTTCATTTGTTCTCCTGTTGTGTCTGCAGCACTACTGTCATCTGAGCAGTGACTTAGCCGAAGGTGACATCTACCTCTACAATAAACCTGGAGGCCAGGGGACTGGAGGCAAAGGTAATCACATCCCCCACCAGGCCTCAGTCCATGTGTGTGTGTGTGTGCGCGCGTGTGATTATTACATACAATCTGAGTTACATCTGCATTACTAGTCTAATACTAAGGACTGTGACTAAGACCTCTGGAAGATCAGAAACCAATCAGCTCACAGATTTCACATCCTTGTTAGTGCTGAAAAGATTAGTCAACAAATCATTTTTATACATAAATATCCTCAGGGACCCACAAACTGCCACAGCACTACTGAAACTTTACCACCTATTCACACACTCTCATTTTTATTCCTACTTCTCTTAAACTTAAAAGGGGAAACAGACTGCAATACAAGACCCACACAAGCTGCAGAAAAAAAATACTTAAAAGCATGTTGAACCTCTGTAGTTTTTTGTTTTGCTTTACCTCAGTGTTTCTCTAACGTGTTTAATTTGTTGAATTGTTTGCCGCACAGTTTGGCTTTTTGTTGTCCTCTTTTCTGCCAGATGCTGAGAATTATTCTTGTCCACCTGTTGTTTTCTAAATGCTAACTTTAACTTTGCCCCTAAAAGCTAATAGGGACCACATGCAGTGGTATGTGGGGGGTCACTGTTGTTGTGTTTGTTGTAGTTGTCCTGGTGATATAACAAGACATCTGATTGACGGATTTCAATCAGCAGCACTGATAGCAGTACTGACAGAAGCCCAGAGAGTACCTGGTTTTCAGTTCAGAACCACTTCCTGAGAAATGCTCAAATTCACTTCCAGGAGCATAAAAGCAGGACCCAGGATGATGGTCTTACACTAGGTTCACACCGGACGCAGAAGTGCCGTGAAGCGTTCCGATTATCAATGGAGTACCGACCACTTGCCTTTGGCGCCCAAGTTAACAGATTGGGCACACTGGATACGGCGTGGCACTATGCGACCAGGCCGCCTCACAATCTGCCATGAAAGTTTATCAACAGTGCGTAGAAAAGGTTCTGATTTCTGTCTTACTTATAAAATTTAGAATGTGCATATGTACAAAAAAAGTATTTATCAAATGTGCGCATCAGTGTTGATAAGTCCCACTTATTCTGAACCACTATGCTTGCGCACATTCTGAGTCCATTGCATTCAGAATTGCCTCCAAGTATCCCATCCATCCATCCATCCATCCATCCATTTTCTTCCGCTTATCCGGGGTCTTCATCCAGCTCTTCCCGGGGGACCCCGAGGCGTTCCCAGGCCAGCTGTGAGACATAGTCTCTCCAGCGTGTCCTGGGTCTTCCCCGGGGCCTCCTACCGGTGGGACGTGCCCTGAACACCTCACCAGTGAGGCGTCCTGGAGGCATCCTAATTAGATGCCCAAGCCACCTCATCTGGCTCTTCTCAACGCGGAGGAGCAGCGGCTCTACTCCGAGCTCCTCCCGGATAACAGAGCTTCTCACCCTATCTCTAAGGGAGAGTCCAACCACCCTACGGAGGAAACTCATTTCAGCCGCTTGTACCCGCGATCTTGTTCTTTCGGTCACTACCCAAAGCTTGTGACCATAGGTGAGGGTAGGAACGAAGATCGACCGGTAAATCGAGAGCTTTGCCTTTCGGCTCAGCTCCCTCTTCACCACGACAGACCGGTGCAGGGTCTGCATTACTGCAGACGCCGCACCGATCCGCCTGTCGATCTCCCGTTCCATCCTTCCCTCACTCGTGAACAAGACCCCGAGGTACTTAAACTCCTCCACTTGGGGCAGGACTTCGTCCCCGATCCGGAGGGGGCACGCCACCCTTTTCCGGCTGAGAACCATGGTCTCGGATTTGGAGGTGCTGATTCTCATCCCAGCCGCTTCAGACTCGGCTGCGAACCGATCCAGTGAGAGCTGAAGGTCACGACCCGATGAAGCCAACAGGACCACAACATCTGCAAAGAGCAGAGACCCAATCCTGAGGTCACCAAACCGGACCCCCTCAACGCCCTGGCTGCGCCTAGAAATTCTGTCCATAAAAGTTATGAACAGAATCGGTGACAAAGGGCAGCCCTGGCGGAGTCCAACCCTCACCGGAAACGAGTTTGACTTACTGCCGGCAATGTGGACCAAGCTCTGGTACCGGCCATACAGGGAACGGACAGCCCGTATCAGGGAGTCCGAAACCCCATATTCCCGGAGAACCCCCCACAGGACTCCCCGAGGGACACGGTCGAATGTCTTCTCCAAGTCCACAAAGCACATGTGGACTGGTTGGGCAAACTCCCACACACCCTCAAGGACCCTGCCAAGGGTCCAGAGCTGGTCCACAGTTCCACGACCGGGGCGAAAACCGCATTGCTCCTCCTGAATCCGGGGTTCCGGCGGACCCTCCTCTCTAGTACCCCCGAATAGACCTTACCAGGGAGGCTGAGGAGTGTGATCCCCCTGTAGTTGGAACACACCCTCCGGTCCCCCTTCTTAAAAAGAGGGACCACCACCCTAGTCTGCCAGTCGAAGGGCGCTGCCCCCGATGCCCACGCAGTGTTGCAGAGTCGTGTCAGCCACGACAGCCCCACAACATCCAGGGTCTTGAGGAACTCCGGGCGGACCTCGTCCACCCCCGGGGCCCTGCCACCGAGGAGCTTTTTGACCACCTCGGTAACCTCAGCCCCAGAGATAGAGGAGCCCACCCCCGAGTCCCCAGGCCCTGCTTCCCCAACGGAAGGCGTGTCAATGGGATTGAGGAGGTCTTCGAAGTATTCCTTCCACCGATCCACAACGTAC